>NW_021163290.1:0-97500 GCF_004324835.1 Dendronephthya gigantea | reverse complement strand
GGGAAAAGTTTAGTACTGTATTTCTTCTCAACTTTCTAATGTTTAATACAGGCTATATCATTTCATGAAATAGGTTCAGCAACTGCCTAGGATTTACAAGAAAATTTCTTGAAGTTTCGACGTAAGGCTATCGTTAGGAGAGTTACTATACAGGTGTATTCAAAAAAGGAGAAATTCACCTTGTAATTATAATTTGAATACCTGAGTATTATACGGAGCCCATGAGTGCGTAAACACAATGGAATCGAATTTTTTGCATGGGAAGTTATTTAATGTTATTGCTTTCGTTCAACATATGATTAATTGTAAAATTCGAGCTATCGAACAAAAAAAAACACGAACAGAGGTCAAAGTATACCAATCAGTATTTGCTTGAAAACTTCGCTGTGGAACTGTCCCCCGTTGATAAGCATTGAGCAGTCATTCTAGCTAAGCCACATATATATTGCTGGAGAAAGAGACGGATAGCTAAGTACGAAATAATCCAACAACGTCGACCCTGCAGTGACGCAAATTAAGCCTGCCGCACACGACAGCTACTAGCTGAGCTAAAGACCTCGCAAGGCTGTTAGCTCAGCAAGTTTCTCTCGTGTGCGGAAGTTTACGGGCTTAGGTAACTGCCTCGCGAGGTAGTTAGCTCAGCTGATAGCTCTCGTGTATAGCAGCCAATTACAGCTGCTACAGCATCAATAACAACCACTGTAGCTACAACACACACAATTGTATGCAATTGTACACACATATGCAATTGTATGGCCAGCCAATGATAGCTGTGTTGACATATCCCAATTCTCTGAACTTTCTTACGTAACGTTTTATTGTTGACTGTGATATTTGCAGATAAAAATTCACTTGCTCTAACTCAATATCTAATATTTCGGCTAAGAAGATTGCTCTCCAGCGTAGATCTTGACTTTATGGGGCCGGCATTGCAACAAAATAATGTGGTTCATTAATTCGCATGAAAATTCCCGAAGTTCTTTGCGCGCTCAATGTCGAAGATACATAAATACATAACTGCAAAAGTCAACCTTTTTTGAATTGACTGTATATATATATATATATATATATATATATATATATAATTATATATAATATATATATTTATTGCTAACATTTTATTTAAAAAAATAATTTATAGCGGGCAATGCTATTTAAATGATCTTCAACTGTTGAGTTTTGCCAATCTCTTTTTTCCTAATAATATTTTTTACTTATAAATTATAGACAAACCTTTTAAATACTGGCCACATGTAGCGAAACATTCCGTAGAAGTATCAAAGTTGTTGGCGTTTCCGAGACAACCGCCCATATATAAATATCCTGAAACCGGTAACGGCTCAATTTTCAGATCATTACTTATAGTTCAGTGTCTCTTAAGTCGAGAAATACAATATGGCGATTGTTTTTATTTTAATTGTCAACGAATTACACAATTTTAAGCTTACAAGCCTTAGCCCTGTGATTAGGTGTGGTAGCTTTGGAAATATTTGCTTCGTTTGAAATTTGCGAGGGGTTGTTGTCTTTCTCAGTAATGATTCACGTGTTCCTCAGTTAAATTTTTGAGTATTGCTACATGTTAATTGTTCCGTCTATGCATATACATCTTATTAGCAACATTATACCAGTGATACTGTATGTTACATATTCCATTAAAGATATATAGAGCTAAAACGAAATGTGCCTGTCTGCCTGTATTCTAAAAACTACATTCTTGATGTTTTATAGGTCTTTTAAAACAATTTGTTGGCATTAATCTTACTATTGAGAATTCGATCCCGCCTGAAGTTATTTATCCCCAAAGACTTACATACCTGGTTTTGACGCAACAAGCGAATTTGACAGCAAATAAACTGCGGTTAGCGCCAGAACAAAAACGAGACCTGAGAATATAAAATTAATAATTATTATTAACACAGCAAAAATTTTCTGACGTCAACGTCTTATATATATTGTAATCAGAACATAAAACCCGATCATGAAGATTACGGCGCAGCTTGCAAGTATAAACAGGCTAAACCTAAAATTCAATATTACAGCGATGTGAGGAAAAATCATGTGCCGATAAAATCCGAATAAATACCTGCTTTCATGGTTTGTTTTACTTTAATTCAACAGCAGCAGCACAGCAGTTAATTTTACCTGTAAACAGTTCGTAGAAATTTTACCACAACGAATAAAACATGAGACGAAACGAGAAAAACAACACATATATTTATATTTAACTGTGGATCGCTTTAGTGAATACACCCTTAATATACATAACTACATTTAATTGAGCGAGAACTTTCAACCTTTTTCTACCTTTATAATGCTTTCGACCTTGTCTGATCCCAAATAAACAGCAAGATGAACAAGTTTGGCGCTCAGTGCGTCAGTGTGAATGCAAGAGAAAACAAGCTTCTTTATGTAGTATCGCTTTGATACTCTACCTGTTTAGGGAAAAAATTACCGCTAACGCCGTTGACGTCACCACAGCATGCAGATGCCTGTGAGACCAGCGATCGATAGGAAACAGCGCTTATCTCATCAGGAAAAGAACGATTTCTGATGTTATACGACGGAAATTAAGGCCTTTAACACTGTCGTCGCGATTCGGTTGCGGTGGACCGATAGAAACCGCAGACGACCGCAAGGGAAAAATACCTTCGCAGTGGCCGTTCGCTTTCGAAGAAATGTTATGAACAGCTGAGAAGAACCACATAACAAAATCGAAAAAATCTTAAGAAATGTCTGTCAACGAGATCGAGTTATGCCGAGGTTTAACCTCTGTCTCACCGCGGTTCGGCCTCGGTCTGACCTCAACCTTTAAGCCGTTTTTCCACTAGCGATATTTTTCGCGCGAAGCGCATGGCCAGAAAATTCGGACATAGTTAACATTCTACTTCCGCCTAAATTTGCATATGGTGTCAAAATAAAGCTTCGTGAGTTTATAGTAAACTGTAATGTGCACAGTACTAAACGCTAAAAATACACCTTTAGGTAGGTCGATTATAATTTGCCTTAATTGCTCGTTGCAGAGCAAGTTAATCTTAATATTTTTATATAGTATTTCAAAATGTTTTATCAATATTCGTTCTGCATTTTCAAAACAAAGTTTTGGTCATTTATCACGTTGAATACCATATAAAACGAAAACCGTAATAGCGTAGAAATAAAATAAAAATGCAGAGCCGACATAAACCTTTGCCAGCAAAATATTACCTCAGGATCTTCAATATGACACGAGTTACAAGAAACAACCAGGGCAAATAGCAAAGATGCAATGATTTTCTTAAATTTTGCAAAATTTAAGAATGCGCAATATAATTTATAGTTCTGCAAACGAATAATATTTGAACAGATATGCAAATTTGCTACGGCAATCTGCATATTCCATGTCCGCAATTTCTGGCCATGGATATTTTACTTTTGTTTCAGAGCTCTCGAGCTCAACTGCAACCATCTGGAACAAATTGTTCAAATACAAAGGAATAAAGTCGCTTCGCGCGAAAAATATCGGTAGTTGAAAACCGGCTTTATGAGGCCGAGGTTTGACCTAGGTTAACTGCGGTTTATAGCACTCTATACTCTAAACTCAATTTATTAGCATGCACGGCATAGCGAAAATAAATACCCGTTCCAAACTTTATGCGTACTCAGGTCACAAATACAAAATCCAAGCAAATATTTAATTGGGGCGATTGGGCGTATATAACTTAAACATGGCTGATACACTATAAAACTATATAAACCGGCTTTATTACATATCACCTTCAAAGGGTCTTTCAGTGATACAATACAACATGAATATATTTACAATCTCTAAATTCTAGAATATATATAATTTAAGAAGTTAAGAGGTGTTTGTAAAGTTTATATTTAAAAGACATTAATGACCGTTCGGATTTGATCTCCGGCTTCCATGAGTTCCATAATTTAGCCCCTCTAAAACTGAACGATCGCTGCCCCGTAACAAGGCGACAAAGTGGCAAGTGTAAATCATTATGCTCCTCGTAATTCTAGAATGAACCTCGGACTGAAGCGTATTAGTTAGCTATACCGTTGCGGTATTGGTTTTAGTTAGGCAGACTATATAATCGTCATTTATAGACCTGAAGTGAGAGGGTTCGTAAACCTAACGCTATAAAACATAATAAAGAGCTTTTACAGAAAACAATTGCTCCCGCTACCACAACCAGATTCATCTATATTGAAGTGATATTCGTGATAATTCGTCATCGGCTCGTAGCCGTCACTCATCTGACACGACTACGAGCAAGAGATTCGTCATTCTCAAGTGTTGTTTGCATACGCCATCAGTCAAAACTCGTATAGTCGCCGAGCTTTCGAGTACGAGTTTTTTGGCAAATTTCGTACTCCAAAGTCCAACGGCTGCGAGTTTTGTCTGATGGCGTAAACAAAAGTACTTATCCAAACATTTGAGCAATAAGTTAAGTTGCGTAAGACTATAATGAGTTATAGATTTTTACCAGATCTTTTTAACAAACAGATAGATTTAGATATCTTTTTAAACTGCGCATCATGTGTCATCTGTAGTATGCAATCTTGCATCCTTGAGTGCATGTTTCTCGAGTTTAAGGGAAATCTGTATTTTGCACACATATCAATAATTATAGTTTTAATTTAATATTAGGGAAACGCACATTAAACCCCTCAAATCTTTAGAAAAAAGCACCTGCCCCCTTCGAAATGCACCTCGATGGCATTAGTCCGCACAGCTTTAATCTTCATACAAGTCATGTTCCACAATGTTCAATAGTGCATTAACTGCAGCGCAAATATTGTGACGGAAGTACTTTACTCTGTTGTCTGGTCTGGTATCTTACCAATTTCAACACTGACGTTGGAGGAGAGGTACGTTGAAGAATGCTATTACAATGACTCAATGCAAAGGCTTGGAACAAACTCAAACAGATGCATGCCGTAAGCCCACAATTGAAGGAACCTTTTATGGGATGACATCTTATATATATGTATAAGATGGCACAAAACGGCCTTATTATAGAATCAAGATAATTTGCGATATGTATCTTAATACACAGATATATGAGATAAACAATACAATGTTCCAACGAACTGTATCATACCGATACTGCGTTAATACCGCGCTCACCATGGGTCAGCAACGAGTATATGGGTGTAAGAAGAACTACAAATGGTGATGTGAAAGCATTTATTAATGTTTATAATAAGAAAGAAGAGTAGTACTAATACACCGATAGCAAACTAGAGTAGACCATAAAGCAATCTACATTCCCCTTGTTATTTATTCCCCCGTATCCAAATTTCTTCATTCTTGCTTTCTTTCGTTCTCATCCTGTAACAATATGAGAAGAATGCGCATTAATTTAAGTCACACAATAGTATTATATAATTATGCTATGCTGCGCTGTGTTGCCCACAGAATAATGAGAAGCTCTTAACTCGTAATTTTGAAAGTGTCTCTGCAAATGCAGGCAGATGTGACTACGTGATATAACCGAATTTAACGACGTAAATAACTTAGATCTGACGACTGAACTTTAGGCTCGCTCCTTAGTCGGCAGTATCAGCTAGGTAAATAAACCTGTATATATAAACGTCATTAACGTTACCCATTTACCATTGTAATTAAAAGTAGTCATGAAACGTAGTCAGAACAAGACGCCAAAACGAGACGCCTGTTCTGGCGTTAACTTCGGCGTGCCGCGCACGTGCCATGCAGTCTTCAATATAAAGCTTCTGAACATAAACAATACAGTTCGTACTTATTTAGATGCCTTGAGAACTGAAATGTTGTTCGACGCGACATTCAGAAGCGCATCGTACTTTAAAAAGTATAGAAATTCATTGTGCAAAAATGTATAAATAAACCGCACGATACGTTGACTTTGTCTTATAGTTTGGAATTCGTGCTTATATCAAATCTTCAATCCTGTGCAAACTGCGACGTGTCAACGCGCCCATACACGACCATGCACATCTTGTTAAATGGTGAAACAGCAGCGATAAAAAAATAGGTCCAGAATCTACATGTATTAAGTATATTCTGATCAATTAAATCAAAACTTAATCGAACAGCATCCATAGAACGGTTTATTTGTTCCTCTTGGAGATATTACCGTATCATGCGAGAGGGATGAAATCGCGCATCGGAAAATTAGTCAGAGATTTCGAGCTGTATTCGGTGCACCACAACTCATCGGAGACAAAACTGTGGCGTTGATAAATACGGTCAGATACACTTCGTCGCTCTCGCCGGAGTAATTAATTAACATTAAAGGCTTAGTTGACGTTTCAAAACTCAGTTAAAAACTCATTTTTCGCCATTGCGGTGCGTCAACTTGATTTACTCTCACTTCGTTGCGTATTTCAGGATCATCTTGGGGAACGTCAGATATTTCGGTATCTTTGAGCAGAAACTGGACCGTTCAACCATAGTTGGTTTGCCGCCAGCTTTCGAGCACGCATTCCTCGTGAGGCATCGTCAGCAGGATTCTGCTTCCCTGCGCTGTGTGCCTGTGTCTCTATTAATCAAGCCGGTAACGTCGCTTCGTTTATCTCCGCCACACGATTGGCCACGTATATATGTGTGGTAACGTTTCGTCCGATTTTTGATGTACTGAAGCGTAATTTGAGCATCAGTCGAAAAGCACGACTCCTTGATTGGACATGTCAACTCCTTCTTGATTATTATTATTATTATTATTATTATTATACATAAAACATACTCCCAATAGGGCTTTTCAGTATGTACTAACAAGGCTAAAAATAGGTATATTTCTATCTACAATTACGTTATTGACTATGCTATGTTTATAAAATATGTTTACAATTAAGAGAAATCCTAGTTATATAGTTATACTAAGATTTTAATACTTTAACTAAGATAGGTTTCCGTTAACGTTATTTGTTAACATATTTTTCTTTAAGTGCTTCTTAAATGTTTTAAAAGGTAGTTTTTTAAAATCTTTATCTAAAATGGTCCAGATTTTTATTGCTCTATAGCAAAAACTTCTTTGACCTGATGTTGTTTTGCATGGGGGAATGTCAAGGTCGTCTTTATTCCGGGTGTTCTTGTTGTGAACTGCATTTCGTTTTAAAAACTGGTGGCATAAGTACGGCGGTGCAAGTTCGTTCATGCATTTATAAGCCATTAGTGTATCTCTGTACTGTAAATGTTCCTTGACTGGGAGCCAACCGATCGCCTGTAGTACTGGTGTTATGTGGTCGTATTTCCTTGTATTTGTTATGATCCTACAAGCAAAATTTTGTACTTTTTCGAGTTTTTTTATGTTTGTTGCCGATGTATTCGACCACACCGTAGAGCAGTAATACAATCTGCTAATCACTAGGGCATTGACAATCGTGTGGAGGGTTTCGCTATCGAAGCTGTCCTTTACTCTATTTATTTGGTACAGTTTTGCCATTGAAGATGATATGACGTGTCGTATATGATGATCATAACTTAAATAACTGTCCATGAATAGCCCTAGGTCTTTGGCGTAAGAGGAAGGTGTGATCTCTTTTCCTAGGAACGAGATAACCAGTCCTTCAGTAAGGTTTCCGATTAATTGTCGAGTGCCTATTAGCATTAATTTTGTCTTTTCAGGGTTAATTAACAGCTTATTTGCGAAACACCATGTTGCAATCCTCTTAAGATCCTCTTCTATGTTACTTTTTGCATCGATTATATTCGTGATTGGAAAGGACATGAATATTTTCGAATCATCCACAAATGATTCTAACTTAGCTGTTTTTGGTGCTGTTGGAAGGTCGTTTATATAGATGCAAAATAACAGAGGCGACAATATTGCCCCTTGTGGGACGCCATGAGTGATTGAAAGAGTTTCTGATACTGCAGAGCCAATGCGTACGTATTGCTTTCTGTCTGAAAGGTAGCTTCTAAACCAATTTAGAGCCTTACGAGATACTCCAATATTGCTTAGTTTTTGAAGCAATATTGCGTGGTCGATGCTATCGAAGGCTTTGGACAGATCTAACAGAATAAGGGCAGATAGCTCTTTGTTATCCATTGCGTTCAGGAAAAAATCGTTTACTAATATATTGAGGGTTTCCGTTGAATGGTACTTTCTGTTTCCACTCTGGTGTGCCGTAAGGTGGCTGGTCCGGTTTAAAAAACTCGTGAATTGATTTAAGGCCGCTTTCTCACATACCTTCGAGATTACATTGAGCATTGAGAGGGGACGGTTGTTGGAGGCTATTTCGTGATCCCCTTCTTTTAATATTGGTATGATTTCTGCTATTTTCCAGGCTTCTGGAAACGTATTAGTTGTAAATGAACTGTTGATGATATCCGTCAGGGGGCCTAAGATTACTTGGAGGCAGTCTTTAATAGTTCTCATACTGATTTTGTCGGGACCTGGTGATTTATTTGATGGCATAGATGTTAGTATGCGTTCAATTTCCGCACAGGTAACAGGTATGAAGTGGAATGACTCTTCGATCGGACATTGTAGGTTCTTGATTTCACAGGCAGACATGGAAGATATATTGATGTTATTATCTAAGGCCAGTTGCGTAGCTGTTTCGGCGGCTGTTATCCCTACTGACTGGAAAAAACTGTTACAGGTCCTAGACTAAAAAGACGACGCTTCGCTCCTTCGATCGAATTCTGCAAAGTGAATATATAATTAGGCGCAAAACCTTACTAAGGGGACCCTTCTCCCATATGACGTCCAGAAAGGTTCACTTCGACGCCCATCTCTGCTTGGTTCATTGAGCAACAACTCAACATTAAATTCATTGGAATGTAACAACATTTCACCTTTTTGTTAACTCTCTGCCGTTAGCTCCTCAGACAAGGCGAACAAAATGTGCGCTCCCTTCGCGTCA
Organism: Dendronephthya gigantea; assembly: GCF_004324835.1. Classification (NCBI taxonomy): domain Eukaryota; kingdom Metazoa; phylum Cnidaria; class Anthozoa; order Malacalcyonacea; family Nephtheidae; genus Dendronephthya; species Dendronephthya gigantea. The sequence continues at coordinate 88,662 of NW_021163290.1, read as the reverse complement.
TACGAAGGTCAAGGTCGTTTGATACGTACATACGCAATTAGCCTTTCTCAAGATGACGAATGTGCCTGCATATTTGGGGTACTTTTTTTCAAACCGTGAGCGTAAAACCTCGTAAGGGTGACTAACTTTAACTTTAGGCTTAATTTTCAATTTATCTTCGTTAAGAGAGTTAGTAAGGCCCTCGAGGTCGAAACGTCGAGAAGTATTTTGTCTATTTTAGGCAGTTGTTATAGCACATTTGATTCTAAGTTGTTTGAAGACGCTGCCACGCTGCTCTCTGGTTATATTGCGTAAGCACACTATTCACAATACTCGTAATCATATGTAAAAGGAAATGAGATGTAATTAGGCAATGTTTATGTAGATTAGATGCGATGTGATTAAATAAATGTACAAAAATGCCCACAACTAGCTGAGATTGCACCATTTATCGTGGATGATATGACATTTTCAGTTCAATAAACTGAAAAACTATGTGGAAAACCAAAAATTTGCAGAAACTGGGTTAGTTGTAGCCTCCTTCGAAGGCTTATATTATATATTAAAAATATGCATATTTGGCTAGGGCTAGTTGTTGGGGGAGCGAGTTAGAAAATATTAAGGAGATGCCTGCGCTGCCATAAATCGAACAAATGGACGTCTCATGTAACCTTTCTGGACGTCATATGGGAGAAGGGTCCCCTTAGTAAGGTTTTGCCCCTAATTATATATTCACTTTGCAGAATTCGATCGAAGGAGCGAAGCGTCGTCTTTTTAGTCTAGGACCTGTAAAGGAGTTTGTATGCGTTTCATTTAGGACAGAGTATCTCAATTGTTTTAGCTATAGGGTAAAATGAACATGGCGGTCGACATGGCATATGTGCCAAAATCCGAATCCGGGGCGAAAATCCTGAAAATGACCACACCCACACATGGCATAGTCGACATAGCTCTAATTCCTGAATTATCCAGGAATTATTAATTATTAAATATTAATCCAATTATTTAAACGTGGTCACTGGAGGTTGAAATTAACCTAAGTTTCATCACAGTTAAAGGACATTGGCAACGAAAATTTTTATTCGCTATTTTTAAAGTGTTCAACCGTCTAATTATGGATATGGTGTTAATTTGTTCCAAAAATGTTTCGTTTATGAGTTATTTTCACCACAATTCAGCCAAAATTTGGACCTCGTCCGCCATATTGGATCAATTTTTGAAAAAATTATATTTGGCGGAAGTGACGTCATTTGATGGGTTCCCTAAACACATCAATATATTTTACTAGCGTGTTTACTGTGTTTATCGAGATTTTTTGCTTTAAAAAGGGAGTTGTAGTTTTTTTTATGATTGTCATGGAACATATTAACGAAAACCATGCAGTTAGAGGAAGTGTTCCCCTACCAATATGAGCCAGGGGCGCAGGGAAAATCTTGTGATATATCTAACGATAGCGATGCCGAAAACGGTAGTGATTCATCTTCCTCTGACGAAGATTTAATCGCGAGTTCAAAAGAGCGAATGCCGGGTGCCTTGAAAAACTTACTTGGTGTAAATGTGGACATTGCGCATTATTAAAAAGCATTATTAAAAAGCACTAGAGTACGACGAATACGAACATTTTGCAAACTCGCGCTTTGTCGTGTGGTCACTCAAATAATATTTTGTCGTGTCATATGACATGTTCATTTGATTTCTCTCACATGATACGGCAATTCCTCTAAAAGGAACAAATAAACCGTGCGTTTGATGCTGTTCGATTAAGTTTCAATTTAATTGGGGAAAGAATATATTAAATACATGTAGATTCTGGTCCTATTTTAATATTATCGCTGCTATTTCGCCGTTTAACAAGATATGATCACTTATGGTTGCGTTGACAAGTCGCACTTAATTTGCACAGGATTGAAGATTTAATATATAAAGCACGAATTCCAAAGTGTAAGACAAAGTGAACGTATCATGCGGTTTATTTACATTTTTGAACAATTAAACTTCTATACTTTTTAAAGTACAATGAGCTTCTGAATTTCGCGATCGAACAACATTTAGGTTTGCAAGGCATCTAAATGAATATGAACTGTATAAAATGCACCGCATATAATGTCAATCGCACGGCATATAAAGAGAAACGCACCGCGTATAATGTCAAAAGGACAACATATAAAGAAAAATGCACCGCATGTAATGTCAAAAGGACAGCATATAGAGACAAAAGCATCGCATATGATGAGTATATACCACGTAAGACAGCTATGGCATTCCATAGTATTGTTTATGTTCAGAGCCTTTATATTAAAGACTAGCACGTGCGCGGCACGCCGGAGTTAACGCCAGAAAAGGCGTCTTGTTTATGCTAAAGTATAGTAAAATTGTAAGTAGGGGAAAATATGCGCGCCTTAGCTTTAGTATAAATCTAAATATAAGTAGAATTCTAAACTTTGGGACATTGGTTATTAGTTGTGTTGTGTTGCCACCGTAACGTCCTGTTGTGTATCGACGTGCACTGCATGTGTAAATATGTGTGTACATAGTTCATATTCAATGTTCTCTTCCAAATATTTTGAAAAACATGTCCCGCAATGTTGATGCATTAATTTTGCAAAGGTATTTGATTCTGTCTCCCCTCTATACTCTATTTTACCAAGTTTTTCAAGTTGCCATATGAGAATACAACAATAGTTTATATAATCGTATTTCCCGAACCCATCAAATGACGTCACAAATGTATGCTAGCATAAATTAGCATAAGGCTCGATTTTCAAAATGGCGGACCACCGATGAACATTTTTGGAAATTTTCTCAAGAACCAAATACGATAGACACACAAAAACATTAAATTAAGTATTTCCTAGATGATTTCAACAGATTTGGCAAATAAAAATTTTCGTTGCCAATGTCCTTTAATAGAATATACATGGTTTAGAGACTACATAGAAGTACAATAGAACTGATTAAATGTGTCGGGGAACATTTATGGAAAAACTTGTTCCTTATTCGTCACGTGTCTATTGTATTTTGAACATATAAACCAATAGTAAGGTCTGAATTAACATTTTGTTCAAGTCACGGTTGAGGAGCTAAGCAAAGCCATTGCTATTGGTTAGTTGGGCCAAAATACAATAGACATGAGACGGATAACGAACCATTTTTTGCATAAACCTGGGAAAGGTTGTATCAAGCCCGTTTAGCTTGAACGGTGGATAAGTCAAAATTCAATAACACTCTTGCATCTCTCTTGAATGAGTCAACTTTAATTTTGTGCACTGAATATGTAGTTGTAAACAGTATCTTTGTATTAAGGTTAAAAACATTTTGTTTACTTGTTGAATGAAACGATAGACTTGCTTTCTATTTTGAACTTAACCACCGTTTAAGCTAAACGGGCTTGATACAACCGGCCGCTGGAAAATAACATAGATATATAATGAGTTGTATTGTACTTCCCTCTAGTCTCCAAACCATGTATATTCTAATAACTGTGGTTTCATATTTTACCAAAAATATATGTTTTCAGGTAAACTGGTAAACTGCTAATTATGCATAAACAGATTCACTTGGCAAGTCTAAGTTTTCCTATTTCCTAAAAATTTTTGCCTTATGATGAAAAAACATGCTTATTTTAGTATATTTATTTTAAATTTCCTAGGCAATAACAATGTTTTGTTGCGTTTCGACTTTATGAGTAATTCAAGAAAGACTGTAGCTTGGATAATTCAGGAATTAGAGCTAAGTCGACTATGCCATTTCTGGGTGTGGTCATTTTCAGGACTTTCGTCCTAGATTCGGATTTTGGCACATATGTCATGTTGACCGCCATGGTCATTTTACCCTGAAACAGTTGACATTATCTGTCCTAAATGAAATGCATGCAAACTCTTTTACAGGTCCTGGACTATTATTCAAAACATGGCTTCAAAGCCTTCGAAAATTTCGATTTGTAACGTTCTCTGACGATTGCTAGCAGTGTATATATATCAGCGTTGTGAAAGATGGGAAAAAAACAATGGGTAACTTTTAAGTGTAGCTAAATAATGCAGAAAATTTGTGAACACGACTAGGCGAGCTTGCTGAGGATATTGAAGCGACTAAAAACAAAGTGCAAGTAAGATGAAAAATCTGAAAAAGAACCGCACCGTTTGCACGAAACCTTATCCATCTGTCAAATGTTTGTAGCTAAACTTAATTGAAACAGACAGAATACGTGCCATAAAATACTAGGATTTGTCAACTCACTTTAATATGTCACTTTTAGCTAATTTTTACACTTTTCGAAAATGCATATACTTGAATTGAGACCGCGATATCTTGTTCAAAATTGCATGAAAAACTTCATGCTATATATCAAAATTTAAGTTAAACATTAGAGAATATAAAAAACATAATTTTAGTGTAATAGCTGTTTTAACTTTCAAATTATACTCCATCAAACAGGATTACCTTTTTTTGCGCCACCCGGTAGTTACGTATTAATATAAAAATTATGCAAGCAAACCAGTAAAAAATATTTCTACCTTTCAGTCAATATTTCAATCTTAGTTAATCCATCACATCATGCACTCAAAACAAGGATGAAAGAGATAATAAGTAGGAGAATAGTTTTTTTAAGGAAAAGAGTTTTTAAGGAAAAAAACTAAACATATTACATACACTGTAGTAGTTTATCATCATGTGTTGTAAAATTGCAATTATAGTACATTTCCATAATTTTGTGTGAACAACTGTGTTAGGGTAAAATGGTTTGAAGATCAAATAATGCCATTCATTATGATACCAGATATTTACATCATGGCATAATTAGGCTACTGAAGTTTTCACCCTTTTAATAATAATCTGTGTGGTATATGGCATCTGCACTCAGTGCTTGCCATTTGTCATATTTACTGTGTGGATTACATAAATATGTGGGAAAATCACAGTAGGCTGACCAAATATAACTTCTACATCACATGCAGTGAAATCTTTAAATTTTTTTTAAGTTCCGCCTTTTTTTGTTCCCTCCCCTGATTATAAAGGTATTGCTCTGAAGGAGCAGAATTTGATGTTGTCTAGTATTGACTGGACGTATCCTAAAAAGTATGATAAATCAGGTCTGGGCGGATATTACCCTGATTTGCTTTTTATTATAGTCCATCTGTTACCTATATTGTAGCAAATCATCTAGCTAATTCTAAAATTGCAAGGAGTGCTTATAGATCTATTATATAAGACCAAATTTTTATTTGTTGTGTTTAATTACTAGCAGCAGGAGTGTTTTATTAAGTCTAGGCTGTTTTCACTTGTTGTTTATTGATGGACATACTATTTTACATATACTTAACCCTGACGCTGGCAGGATCTTATTATGTAAATGTTTTGGACAGCATGTCTTTGTCTAAAAATTTCAATTATTTAAATGGAGATAGCAGCCCAAACTGTATCCCCTAATTGAATAGACACAAGAAAAGTTTACAACAGGAATGTTTACAAGCATCAAGATACATGAAATGAAATCATTGAAATGACACAGGAGGAGGCACACATCCATGATCTAGGCTAGCAATACATTTAACTCGACGATCATCAATGATCAATCCCACTTTTATCGCAGCCTCCGAGAATTATTCGATTGAATTTAAACGCATAACCCTTCGTATTCACAGTCTACGTTAAAACCGTGCGTGAGTCAAACGCAGGCAAATTCGATATTTTCTGGATAACATTTGCTCGATTCGCCTAAATGCACATTGCACAGCTATGTGACATGTGATTACATTTTACCATGTTACAATTACAAAACACTTTTATTCGTTCTTGAATAAACCACATAATTTTACGCGAATTTGTAGCAAAAGCCAAAATGCTTTCACTCCTTTATACTCCGCCGTTCACTGTACGATTTTGTCTTTTTTTCTAAAATTAGCATGCGCGAGCTGGTATGCCAGCCTTGTTCCCAAGCGCTTTAAATAAAATAAATATAGGAAAACTACAGGCTTTCACATAGATCAGTGGCTAAACAGTTAGCGACTGATCTATGTAAAAGCCTGTAGTGTTCTATATTTATTTCAAACGCCTGGGAACGAAGCTTCTGGCATGGGCTGTGCAATTTGTTGTGTCGATTTATGGGAGGATTCTCCGACTTTTTTTTTCCTTTCATGGCACAGCTAACCATGCCTAATAACCTGATATAATTTAAGACATAAGAAATGCATGCGAAGGAGGCTAGGTTAATTGCCTTCGCGAAGGGATTAAATTATGCCACGGGTGCGTGCATGAAATCAGATAGCCAGACTTTACAGAAGTTCCTTGTCGTGGTTTCGTAGCTAGAAGAAGGTTAGATATGAGGATATTCTCATAAGCTTTCTCTCGAATGGCATCTTGTTTTTACAAAAACCAACGTAAAGCTATAGTAAATCGAACTTTTATAGACCCTAACGGTCGCCCATGCCGCTGTCCAGTCAACTTTGCGCAAAAATTGCCAACTTACCCAAGCTATTGCGAGCAAACTAAAGGAAATAAAACTCTCATTTACGGTCATGTTCTTAACAATAGAAAATTATAACAAAGAAAAACTGCCTTTTTTTTTCGAATTGCATTAAAAGCTGCCACATCGGTGTTTATGAAAACTAGGCAGTGCAGTTCCGCGGTACTAGGCTACCAATTATCCTGGTATTCCTGAATTATCCAAGCTACAGTCTTTCTGAATTATTTATATGGTTCAGAATGGTTGCTTTTAGGAGTGGTCACTGGAGGGTGAAATTAGCCTAAGTTGCATATTTCACAAGAAAATGAATGTCGACCATTCTAGAACACGATTTCGGCAGCCATATTTTGGAAATTTAACTCAGCATGTCAGGTACGGGTTCTTTTTTTCAAGGTAAGTTTTCTTGTTCTTTGTCCTCGAGCTTTTGTTCTTTCCTTCAACGAGCTCTCATTTCATGTGATTCGCGTGTGCCTGTGTGATCACGGGATGGAGATGGTACCGTTTAGGTCCAAGATATGATGTGTTAATCAAGACCGAGGACAAGCACGTAGGCTGTTCAAATCAACGGTGATTACCGTCCTCGGATCGCCAAGCACGTTTGCAACGCCGGTTACAGTCTCCATCCCTACCGATCGGCAGCGGACATAATAGTTAGGTAGGCTATGTTAAGTGCTCTATAAAGCACTCTCGGTCATCAATAATAAACAATTATTGGATGAGGTTTTTGTGATATGCAGAGTTATCAAGGTCGAGGTAAGCGTTATAAGCCGAGCCGAAAGCAGGCTGATAACGCTTACCGAGACCTTGATAACTCTGCATATCACAAAAACCGAATTCAGTAATTGTTTTATTATACATTTGAAGAAGAGTAAACATAGTATTTAACGAATGAAAAACCTTATTTAATAGCAACATTCAAAAATACATAAATTATTAATACATAAATACATTCAAATGAATACCGCTTGTTAACCACCGCAGATTCACTTGCAGAAATCTCAGTTATCTGATAGCTGAATTTTGCGTGATTCGGCGATTTATCTGTCAACTATTAGCCAATCTAATTGCTTTTACTACTATAATGTATAATAATTAAAATTAAAGCCCATTATTGTTAAAAGTTAAATGCAAATTAGTTTATATGCGAATCACCATGTCGCAAATTTCTGTAAGATTTAATAATTGCTCGTGCCCATGCCCTTAAAAAATGATACTATAAATAAGGTCTTAGATTTACACCTTTTGTTAATTAATTGTCAATCATAAGTAAATTCATAATGTACTAAGTTTAAGTGTACATCACAGTGGGTAGCATATCATATAATTATACATAAACCGTTGAAGTTAAACAACTTGCTTCTGAAAAACTGTCTCTTATGTTACATGCGTAATTTAGGAATAATTTATTATTCAAGTATAAAATTATGATCCTATTATCATAGCTATATTATTACACAGTTGTTATAGAAAATGTTATATTGTCTATATTTCTACAATAATACTTCTCTAAATTTTCTCAGACTCTTGCTCTTTCACGAATAAGCCATCAAACTAAAAAATTCAGCTGACATCCTATTCATAGATTAAGGTATTTTCAGTGCATTTGATTAGTCGTTCTATCCCGTTCTAGAAATTAGAAAAATAACAGAACAAAGTCATAGCCTTCGTTAATTTCGTTTCGTTAACAACAAGTAAAAAAGAGTATCTTACCAATATATCAATATTTGAAAACATCCAGCAGCACGTTTTCAATTTTGCGTACACCTATAAGCGAAAACGTAGGACCGTACATTATTCATATAATTATTATTCCACATTATTCATTCCTTTTCAAATGGAGGGCTTTAACGGCCGATGAAGATGAATATGTCAATTGGTAAGCTACTGTGTTCTTTTAACATTAGCTGTGCATGCAGCATTTAGTTTCGTTTTTTTTACCACTGCTGACTAATTTCAACACGGTTGATTCACATATGAAAACAACACCCCTTCTCTACCCTCCACCAATCTATTACTGTATGTCTGTGTCTGTTGTATAAATTAGTGTAAATAAAAATCTAATGCAGAGATTAGGAATGAGTTCAAATTTATAATCAAAGCTTATTTAAAGTAATATATACTTATTTTATGTCTTTTATATGTATTATATTGTATTTTAATTTACCATGTCTAATGTAATACGATAGAAGTAAGCATCGACCAGACCACCGAAATTAGGAAGATGGAAGGAGATAATATTGCGACTTACAAAAGAAAATTTATTGTTCATCTTTTCTTTGAGAAGAACAACGGTCACAATGTAATTGTCTGAAACTAGTATGTTTATGCTCACCATAATTTAAGCTTTTTCCCCCCTTCTCCTTCTCTCAGTTTATTTTCCAGTGCTTTCAAAGTGACACTAAGAGGGGATGCTAGACCCAAATCGACATTGATGCCTTCTGCAGCAAAGAACCCAAATATCATCCCCCACGCACGACCTTGATTGTCAAACACCAAGGCTCCAGAATCACCCTCTTCACAAAAAGGTTTTCGACGACTTCGGATGGCTAAGCAATTATATGCCCAAAAAGTATGGACTTCAGTTTCAATTCCCTTCTTGCAACGAATGCAAAACTGCTTTTCCTTGAGGCAACTAAGATCAACGATGTTTAAATTGGTTACTGGTGTACATTTTCTGCAGAAGAACTTGAATGGAACGTCAGACAAATTCCCGCTACAAGGCATTTGTTGAAAACTAAAAAGTCTTGCGAAAAAGTGTGAACTGTGAAGTTGACCATCATCCGTGTATCCTGTCGTCCGACCACTCTTTATAAATCGCAACTTCTCTAAATCTTCATCATCAAAATTTTCCACATCAACAATTTCTCCTGTAGGGTTGAACCCCGTATGAATATTCTTTTCAAAACCGAACAAAGAGCATCGAATATTTTCAGGTTGTTCATCTTTGTTGTCAATAAGTTCCTGAGCTTCTTCGTCATCTAGTTCGGCAATTGCTGCATCAACGTAAAATTTGGCATTCGGCTCACTACGATATGAGTCCGTTACGTTTTGTTTTAAACCATTGCAGTAATTTCCAATTGCCCTTGGTGGGGATTTCATGACTTCATTTATATTATTTTTCAGAGTTACTAATTTTTCCATGCTTTTTTCCACACGTTTTTTATAACGATCCCTTTCATCATGCGCAACCATACGGAGTTTCGTTTCTTGCTTTTGCAAATGTTCATTGCATTCGTTTATTTCAGCCACAATCTTTGAAATCGCGTTTCGGTGATCCATTTGAGCAGGTTGAACAATTACTTGTCTTCGGTTGTCGCTGTTTATTACGCTGTTTGGACAAAGCACGTGCTGACATGAGAGGATATAGCGTCTGCCGTCTTCATCTTCTAAAAAAGCGCCGAGTGTTCCAACAGTTGCTTCATCGCCTTCAACTCCAATTCCGACCCCACCTCGCAAAGGAAATGTGTGCGATTTTGGATCGCCACATAGTTGAAAATATCCTTCGACAATATCCAAGGGATAGCTATTCAGTTCAGGCATCTCTGAAATGTCAGTTTCCCCTGCAGGAATTTTTCCTTTTCCTAAAACATACACGGTGATACAAGGAATATTTTTAACGATTGAACCTTCAACTTTGTACGTTGCTTGAACGGCTGTGACGTTTAATCTATTTTGAAAGACGTGGAGATTCTTTTCAATTACTTTTCCTAATTCCCTCAGCTTTTTATCGCATCTTTTTTCTCTTGCGGGAAGCTGAGTTACAATTTTACAAAGTGGCCGCCGCTGAAGGTCAACAAACTCAATTTTATAACCATAAAAATATTTCCCCGCGAATTCTCGGAGATCTTCAGGAATTCCTTTGCCATCAGTATTCAGGTATATATACATAGTTAAGGGATTCTTCTGCTGGGCAACTTCACATGGGATAACTCTGACACAACAAGGATTTACAGCTGTAAATCGCAAAGCCAATGATCGGGCTATAACGACGCTCATGTTATAGTTCTATAGAATATATGGATAACAAAAAAATTGTTGTAATTTCGATTGAAGTAAAGATAGGCTATTCCCTTCTGTTTTCTATGCAGTATAATAATGATTAAAGATGGCTATCAAAAAGCTGTTTTTCTACTTTATACCATGGCAAGTGGGGCAATCAAGGTAACATGGAAGGCCATATCATAATAACTATAATTGATAGATATGTAGATATCCGTTAACATGATTAATTTTGATGTCGTGACCATGCAAATTGGGACTATGAGGCCACTTTGGGGATGTAAATGAGGGGCTAGCAAAATGATATGCATGGAGATTGCATGGAGAGAGCACGTTGTGGATGTAAATGAGGAGCATGCGAAATTAGACACACGTGGGTATGCTAAAGAGGAATGTGAGACGACATGAACAGAGTGTGCAAGTGATGAGATTAACACGTCGTCACGCAAATGAATAATCTTTGAAAGCAATATGGGTTACAATTTTGTGGAATGAGCCGATGAGCACATGCGCATAACTGCTCATAATTGCTCGTTACTGCTCATAACTGCTCATGAGAACATGCTCAACTGCTCGTAGACATTTTTAATACCAAACTATTAGGTAGTATTAATATTAGATTTGGGTAGATTTTGAAGGCAAAATGGGTTGCAATTTGGCGCAATGAGCGTATGAGCATGTGCTCATAACCGCTCATAACTGCTCGTGGGCACATGCTCCTAGCTGCTCATAGCTGCTCATAGCTGCTCATAGCTGCTCATAGCTGCTCATAGCTGCTCATAGCTGCTCATAGCTGCTCATAGCTGCTCATAGCTGCTCATAGCTGCTCATAGCTGCTCATAGCTGCTCATAGCTGCTCATAGCTGGTCATAGCTGCCCATAGCCGCTCATAGCTACTCATAGCTGCTCAAGTCTGAAAGTTCGAAAACGACTGACTCAGAAAATAAAGAAAAAATGGATCCATGAATAAGTCTAATAGAAGAAACAAAGCTAAGAAGTAATACTGATTTTGAAGAAATGAAAGAAAGCCTTATAAACACTGGTCTGGAGGGGCAATCTGATAATGAGAAAGCTTACTCGAATATTATGCCTATACTCTAGAAAGAATTGGAAAATATTTATTTGGGACGCCTTCGGTGGATGAGACAACTAAAGAAAGAGCCAGTGCATAAGAAAATAATGCACACAAAAGATGCGTTTGTTGAGAATGACGATTTTGATCCAGAAGAAGCAACAAAAGCTGCTGTCGATAAGAGGAAGTTTCTTATTAAAAGGCTTTTAAACAATCACCAGATTGAAAATAAAGAGGAAAATAAAGAGAGCGATGATGATTAAAAACAATGATTTACTAAACCATTCTTGTAAAGAAACCATGGAAAACGAACAAAAAACGATAAAAAAGGATTCAGAGTTAAGAAATGATTATAACAGACAAATAAATGTTAAAATCGTTATTCCAATGATTGTCTTTGTTATTTCGATCAAGCAGATTGAGCAACTATGAGCAGCTATGAGCAGCTATGAGCAGCTATGAGCAGCTATGAACAGCTATGAGCCGCTATGAGCAGCTATGAGCAGATATCAGCGGCTATGAGTAGCTATGAGCAGATATGAGCACATGCTCATACGCTCATTGCGCCAAATTGCAACTCATTTTGCCTCCAAAATCTATCCAAATCTAATATTAATACTACTTAATAGTTTGGTATTAAAAATATCTACAAGCAGTTGAGCATGTTTCATGAGCACTTATGAGCAGTTACGAGCAATAATGAGCAGTTATGCGCATGTGCTCATCGGCTCATTCCACAAAATTTTAACCCATATTACTTTCAAGGATTATTCATTTGCTTGGACGACGTGTTGATCTCATCACTTGCACACTCTGTTCATGTCGTCTCACATTCCTGTTTAGCATACCCACGTGTGTCTAATTTCGCATGCTCCTCATTTACATCCACAACGTGCTCTCTCCAATCTCCATTCATATAATTTTGCTAGCCCCTCATTTACATCCCCAAAGTGGCCTCATAGTCCCGATTCGCATGGTCACGACATCAAAATTAATCATGTCAACGGGAGTTTCACCTCGAAACGTTTGGTAGCATGATTACTTTATCATGATCTGAAAAATGAAAAACGTTCTGGGGGACAGATATACGGAAAAACAACTAAAACTGATATCGTGACCATGCAAATCGGGTACAACGTAAACAGGATCTGACTTGATGTGCTCAACCGTGCGAAATCCCTTCATTTACATTTCTTAAGCACCAATTTATCATGCTAAAATGACTCATTCATTAAAACAAATGTACGGTGCTGATTAAAAAACAGTGAAAACTTTAGCCAGCGATCAAATTATGGCAAACATTATAATAAAGTTCATACAGAGGAAATTAAAATTGAACAAAATCAGCAGAAGGAACTCAGATCGCTTGGTTGGTGGATCTGCGTAAATGAGGCAAAAGCAGAGGAAAACAAAACAAAGGTTTGGTAAGCAGTTTGGGAAGCGTATTATGATGTGCTAAAGTACCGCAAACCCACAAAACAGAATTTGAACAAATATTCGCCGGCGATGCCACACTTGCGGTTGATTACCGTATACTCTAGGACTTTGCAGAAATGAACTAATTTAGCAAAATGTTTAGAGTATTTCATGGACTATATTTTTTGTATTTGTGAACGGAAATATTCCATATAAGAATAGTCGTTTTTAAAGAAACATTTTATACCATATTAAAATGATAAAATAATTGTTGGCTGGTAGATCTCCTTGAACGAGACAAAAGCAGAAGAAATTTGTTAATTAAAATATTCAATGTAAGAATAAAAAATTGCCGTATCTTTTAAATTTTATAACATATTAAAATACTTGTAAATGATCTCATTTACACTCTAAATGCATCCTGTTGTACACATGTTCAATGATCCCTATTCACGTGATGGAAAATCTCCCTCCCACATACACGCGTAAAATCTTGTAAAAAGTCCGCAGCACACAAGATTGCAAAAAGATTTATTCGCACCGCTTGCTCCACTTTCTTGTAACAAGTTTGGGACAAGTGGTTAACAACTTGTAGCAAGTCCGATGGAACTATCAGACTCGTTACAAGATTGTTCTGAAAAGTCTTATCAGATATGATACAAAAACACTGGACGAACTTGACAGAAAAGGATTGTAGCAATATTGTCGCATCATGTTTGTCCAGACTTGTTGAAACAGCCTTGCAGCAAATCTTTTGATTCAACAAGTTTGTTACAACTTGTTAACAAGTTGTCCCATCTCGTCAACAGCTTGGGACAAGCAGTGCGAACAAATCTTGTTACAAGTTTGTGAACAACTTGCTACAAGATATGAAATTTTTACGCGTGGAGTCTATGATCCCTGTTCACATGTACCTCATGGTCATTGTCTACACGCGTAAAAACGCACAAGTTGTAACAAGCCTGCAGCAAGCTTGTCGCAAGCTTGTTCCAACAAGCCGATATCAGGTTGTGTTCGCACTGCTTGTCACGAGCTTGTTGTGACGGACTTGTAGCAAGTTGTTGACAGACCTGTAACAGGGTTGTTGTGACAATGCCGTAACAAGGTTGTTGCCACCAAGCTTGTTACAAGCTTGTTGACAAGCTTGCTACAAACTTGTTGCACTCGATTTGTACCAAGCTTGTTATATCAATGTTGTTACAAACTTGTTTCGACAATCTTGTCACAAATGGCGAATTTCGCGATCCCACGCAAATCTCGCAAAATTCTCGCGGGGAGCACTTCATTTCCAGGGGGGGGGAATAAAAAGAACAACAATGTTGTTTGTAGCCTTTGTAAGGCTTTTGCTTTTATACGTATAAATATAAACAATATGTATAGTAATCTACATATTCATTTGGTTATCTACAAGCATATACAGTTATCTACAATATTAAATTGATAAAGTAAGATTTATAGAACAAAAAATTCTTGAAATATACAATTATAATTTTGGACATCTCGCTCGATACAAATAAAATATATCGCGAATGAGCCAATATGCACCAATCAATCTTAAGCCTGATCCGAGGGGGACATACACGGGGACCTTGGCTTTCTGTTCCAGGGTCAGGAAATTGCTTTTATTCGACATGAACTTAACTTTCCAGGGTCGAACTATTTGACATTTTATGAAATTTTCTATAAATCAGGGGCCAGGGACTGTTGACACCATAAAATTGAAAATGTCACTGAGTTTGCCCCTCTTAGGGATCGGACTTGCTTGGTGGTATTAATAGCTTGAATACATATGAATTTCTATTTAATGAACAAGGTGTATTTTTTTAAGACACCTTGTGTATACATGTTGATACAGAAACCAAACTAATTCCAAAAGGTACTGTTTCTTTTTTCTGAATTATTTTTCAGTCAGGAATGTACTTCCATGATTCTCCCAAGTAGAACTTATTGAGCAGATACCTTTTATTGGAAAAGTCATGCTTGTATGTTAGCCTTTCTGATGCGATGGTCTCTCTTTCTTCAAGAACTGGATGGTCTCCATTCACAAAGGTACAATCATCGTCACAATAATGAGCGAGACTCACTTTCTCGAGAATGGTCACAGCATCTACCAGTTCTTTGCTATCACTTTCTTCCAAAACAGGAGATATAAATTTTCCATGTAGTACATTGCCATCATCGGTAAGGACTAGATCCAGCGGTGTGGTGAGTACGAGATTAACTTTGTTTTCACCAAGCAATTGTACTGCGGTACAAAACTTTCCAATGCCAGCCTGAAATGTTTAATAAAAACATATATTACTCAAAGAGTAATATATTCTAACAATAACAAGGGTTTGATCTCATTACATCTTAATTAGTTGCACAGGAGTCACTGGCAGTTTTGATTACTGATTAGAGCACAGTCAAGGATTAAATTTGGCATTAGAAGTAAATTGTTGCTATTGACTTTTATTAATTACCAAATAATGATGTACATGCATAAAACAATAGTCAATTGTGTTTCTATACCTCATTATCACCTTTTTCATATACAAAAGTGTCTCCAGTTTGAATTAAAGACCCATCTTTGCCAATGCACCCTTTAAAGTTCTTACACTTTGGACTCACGTCAATTGCTAAATCTTGTAACATGTCTTGTGGCACGATATCACTTGTTGCAACTTCTTTTAGTCTACCGTTTTCATACACTCCCTTGAATTGAGAGAACTTATTTAAGTTTTGTACTCAACGTTAAAACATTGTTAATCTTGGAATAATCTGGAATTAGACAAAGTTAAAGAAGGATTTGGATAACAGTATATACCATAAACAATTGTGCTATGTTTATTACTTACCAGCCTGAGGCTTCCTGGTTGGTAGATTTCCTTTTGGGATTGACTGCATTTGGCATCAACTGAGTACATAAATTTTTGAAAAACTGGTTGCTGTGAAACTTTGACCAGCCCCTGTCCTGCCGTCAATCTAAATGGCCAGTTTACATGATCAGTTAATTGTCAGTTACAATAGAATTAGATTAAAAGGTTATAGTATTTTAGTTATTCATATATTGCTTATTGATTTGTCAAACAGTAACATTTTAATTACGTGTTGTTAGTCCCCCAAAATCCTCCATTGATCAAGAACTTGAGGACATGGTGTTTTGCAAACTTCTCACAGATATCCTTGCTGCTTGCATGGCGGTTTGAATAGATGTTAAGCTGTCTGATGATAGAATTGAATGACTCAAACCTGAAAAGACACCAAACTCTTATAAATAGAATATATATATATATATATATATATATATATATATATATATATATATATATATATATATATATATATATATATATATATATATATATATATATCAATTAATAAAATAAGTCAATTAATAAAAAAAACATATTTCTGAATTTTTAGAAAATGATTTCCGGTAATACCTTTCTGTGCAGAAGCCAACTGGAGGGCCAAAGTTCAACATGTCATCTTGTAAGTGAAGTAACATGTGGAACTTTTGTTTTCGTAGCAACTCAGGATGGACTTCACTCAAGCAATCAATCATTTGGCGAATGAGATTGGTAATGTTTTCGTTGTCGTCCAAATCAACCTCTGATCCATATGCCATTGCAAATGCCTACAGTATTATGAAAAACTAGCTTTATATTGAGGCAAAAAGGTATGCAATATAACTTTAGGGGTACATTTTGAACAGATTCCTAAGCTCAATTATATATTACAGGTCCCTGTGCTTTGAGTTCTCAATGAAGGCCTGTGCATATCATAATTTGTTTATTCTTACATTGCTAAGATAGAACCAAACTTGAAGTTGATCATCTGAGATTATCCCATCAAGAATAAACACTGAAACCTGAGCCCAAAGTTTGAAGTCCCGGCCAACACACGAACCATAGTTCTTTACAAAACTGCTTGGTAAACGTCTAGAAAACGCCGAAAAGTCGAATGCTTCAATCTTTGCCTTGATCTTTTTCTTTTCAGCTGCAGGTAAGCTCTTCATCGTTTTCCTAAAAAGGATTTAATTTTCTGTCAAAAATTTTATTTCAATCGTCATAGTCATTCAAGCTTATAAAAGGCTTTCCAATTATCTACTATAATAGTAGACCCCTTACGCCAATTTTACAACATCTGACCTGACAAGGTATTTAACGGGACCAAGAAGGATAGTATGCAGAACTTCTACGGGTGTCTGCCTGTCAATAAAAATGGCTTTATTTCTTACATTTGTAAAATGTGTATGGATAAAATGTTATTTCTAGCGTCTCGTATCTGTCTTTCCCCCCCCCCAACCTCGTACACATGGTGGTACAGTAATAATGACTACAACGTACTGGGTGGAATGATAGCACGATAGCATATCCAACTGTCCTCCTCGCTCCGTGGTCCCTGTTTCCTTTCGCATGGCCGTTTTCTCATTTTCGGTGCTGTTAAGTGGATTTTTTGAAACAAAGTACCTCGCATCAAAATAAAGAAGTCAGCTAGGTTTTACGATATGAACTAGACAAATATATTAAAAACTTTGAACGTGCATAGGATGTTGGGTTATTACTTACTTGGACTCTTAAACTCTAATTGGCATTGCTATACCAATTTTTACTGATTACAAGTAAACTAATGAGTGCTTTTCAGTGTCAGATTTTTAGGTTTACGTTTTTAGAATAAAAAATTAGCTGAATATATAGTCAAGGCTGTTTTACTTACTTCGCTCTACTTATCCTTTCAATTGTTCTTTCTATGTCGTCTGATGTTCTCAAAGTGCCAACTTCCGCTGCTATTTCTGCTGTTGCCTGTCGGGAGGTGATCGAAACTTTAGCGACAATAATGATTTGTTCAAAAATTTTTAATTATAAGGATATTGTAAGTTAAACCTACATCGCAAATCCGACAGAAATGTTTAGCAGAGCTTCCCATGTGGTGTGCAAATTCAGAAGCCCTTGGGTTGTCGCAGGCTACGATCAGTACTGGACACTGAACGAATACTTGGCAATCATTAGATGCGTCGTACATTAACATTCCTTGTTCTAAAGCTGAAAAAAACTAACAATGTCAATATAAGTATGGCACTTAAATTTAGTGGTTTATATTTGCTTGGCAATAGATGCGTATACCCTTTAAATCTGTTGCAATTTCCTTTCCCAGTGATATCGAGTCTACCAAGTTAGACGCACAAATAAAGTGGATGTTACTAAACTTGGTGACTTCTTTTCTTGGTAGGCCTGCAAGGAACATGGAATATGTCTCCAACTGGTTCCATTTTTTGCTCCTGTTTCCACTTGTCTCGTCGGAGAAGATCACGAGTGGCACAGTCTGAGTGGGATTTCCATCAGCCGCTATTTTGCTCGGATGAGGACTTTCTATTTCGTTGATTTCCTTGTAAAAATATCACAATATTATAAACATATAAAACTGTAGGAAACCCGGTATTCCGATCGGATATATGTAGGTTTAAGATTTAGGCAATAACGTCTAAGATATCTCCTATACATCCTACAATGACCTGTAATCAACCACAGTTTTGATGGTTGGTTAGATTTTATGTAACGCTGCAAATTAATGTGAATTAACATCGTGTTATTGAGGTATATCGTTAATTTCCCATAATAAAGTGTGAAAACTTTCCTAAGATCAAGTATGAATTTTTTTACCTCATCAGTAAGTTGTATATTTTGTCCGTTGATTTTCTTAAAACATATGTGATATGGAGCCAATGATCGAATATTCTCCAACGGAACCTCCTCTAGTTCATTCGTTATCGCCAAATACATATTTGGTATAAAATTAGCCTTGGTCACTTCGCAGTAACATTTCAAGGAATCTTCACTCTTCTAATAAGCAATAAATAGTTATTTTTTAAAATAATTCAGAACCGTAGCTATAACGCTTAATTGAGGTGGGGTTCAAAAAAACGATTGAGGCTTAACCTTCATAAAAAAACCGTTTATTCTGCCATATGATATTGTCTCCCTAATCTCGTACACAACTGTATCTTTTACATAGAAAGTGCTTTCGTGAATTGTTGCTGACGTTGTGTGGAATTGATTTTCTATGCGCCATTTTTGTCCCTGTTGGTGAACATATATTTTATTTAAATTTGAGGTATTCGTAGATATCATTGAGTGGGGGTCAACCTCAAATGTTTTTACGCATCTGCTGCACAGGATTAAGCATGCAAATGATATGAAGCGCAAAGCCAACACATACAGTGACAATTAAGTCACTTCGATTAATGTGTCTAGATTTCGAGTTGACATTAAACCCAAGAACATCAATAAAGCTTTAAAAACATGAAAGTATGGACATGTGAGAAAGTAAGAACATATTGTTCACTCACTTGGTACAATTCCTTGATAAAGCGATCTGTGTGCTCCGGATATCTCATCAGCTTGTTTGCAACTGATGGTGTCGCTATCTGTAGTTTTATGATGTCCGAAGGTGGTAACCAGTAAAAGGGGTGTCCTTTTCCGTAGCTCTATAATTATGTAGTTGAACATATCTTATTTTCGTTTTTTAAACGGTTAAAATCAGTTAAGATCGAAACAAACCTTTCTTAATGCAACAGAGTTTTCAAGCCCTGGTAATTTAAACGCTAAAACAGATGATAGCGATGGAAGCTGCACTCCAAAACGAGCCAACATCATCCACAGAAATTCTAGGTCTGATCTTGACTATATTTATTGTAAAAAAAAGTATTAGCATCGGCAATACATGTGCATATTATTTGAAAAAGCACCACCGGCTTCCAACCGGCGGAACATGTAGGCATGTCGATAGTATCCATGCAGGGTCTTAATTTTGGGTTGTCAAAACTATGTTAACAGTCAAGACTATGATAGTAAACATGTTATTTGGTTATTATTGGGACAATCATTAAATCATTTTGACTGTAGCCAAATGGATAAATAAATGTTACCTGAACAGTCGATTCCTACCTTTGGTCTCATTATACTGTGTGCGTAGCAGTAAAGTAGGAAGAACTTCTCATCCGGAAATGGATAAAAGTCCTGGCCATTGTCGTCATCCACACCTCCAACCGCTTCAAGTAAATCACCAAGATCTGAGTTGTTAACCTCTTCTTCATCATCATCTTCATCATCATCTTCCGCTTCTCCTTCATCATCTTCGGCTTCTTCTTCATCATCTTCCGCTTCTTCTTCTCGTTCTGCCTGTTCCTCTTCTACATAACTCCTCAATTCGTCTTCCCCATCGGCAGAGATTCTCACATTGTCCGCATCATCTTCAACGCTCACGGAGCGCAAGTTTCGTCTGGCCAGCAACTGTTGCAGATGATTTCGGGATGAAAAATGCCTCTGAGCACCACTAAAAGACTCAAAATCAACGCCACAATCAATACATAAAGTTACAGCCGCCCTTTTTCTCTTCATTTTTTCTGAAAACTGTAAGACATAACAACGCCTCTCCTTCGTGAGAGCATTCAATATCGTTATTATTTTTGAATTTGACTTTGCTTTATTTTTTTCCTATTGGTTGATTTTCATCTTTTGCCTCCTTATTAGGGAAATGTCGGATTGGATCGTTTTTGGAGATCGTCTCTGCGTTGCGCGAGTGTTTTGGCCTTTCAGTTGTTTTGGGGTTTCACGCAGAGCAGAAAAAATATTTGGTTGCGGTAAAAAATGAATCGCGCTTCTCATCTCGACCCTTTTTCTTCAGTCTCTGATGATGACGAAACACAAGACCCAAAGTAAGTAAATTCCCGCTTTATGTGCAGGCTTGTATAAATTTTAATTTCAAAAGCTTTTCATTACATTTGCAGTGCCTTTGTTTGTACACCTTCGCCAAGGCAATCATCGCAAACAGGCTCGAGAGTTAGCAGACCTCGGCCAGTGCCTCGGCAGCCAAGCTTTCCCCGTCCTGAAGGTGACTGTTTTGTTGTTATTTTTAGTGAAGATTACCATATATACATAAAATTATATCGTACATAAAATTATTTAGGGCGGACATTTCGAGAAACTACGACGATAACTTCAAGAGCTTCGTCAAGCTCGCTAGGTAAAATAAATAATTCTTTAATTTTTGCTTTTTCCTTTGTTCCTTTGTTCCTTTGTTTAGTAAAATTGCATTTCATTTAACTTTGGCACCGCCCCCATGGCGAAGTAAATGCAAATTAGACAATTTCTCTTCCGGTTTTTGATGAGTTTTTAAATTCAAAATGGTCGTGGTATGACTGTCCGAAAAATGTTACCGCTTCTTTGTGGTTCAGCGTTTGCTTCAAATTTATTACCTATATTCAAATACACATATACTTCGAATATAATTTTGTCATCTTTCGTTACAAATGTTTGTGTGTTTTTGCATGTTTTTTATACTTTTGCTATTTAATGTCCTGTTTTTTTATTTTAGATGCAGCAAAATTGGATGGAATTTCGGAGAAGATACAGAAGTTGCAAAGCGATGTGACAAGCGTAAAGCGATCAATTGCGAGTTTAGCGGAAAACCAGCAAGAGCTATTATCCTTGATAAAGAAATTGAGAAAAAATGTGGAGGCAGATACCTTTGACATGGGCAAATGTTGTCACACGGTAAATTTTTTGCTTTCGTTTATATTTAATGACTTCAACATCTATCATAGCTTTGAAATATTTTACTGTATTTCCTTTTCTTTTGCACAAGAGTTGACTGTCTAATGCAATTAAAACGACTTCATATAGGAGAACCTTATTCAATTGCTTGGTAAATTTTACACCACAAAAGGAAGATTTTCCTTGGACACTCCCGAGAAAGAGGTTAGCTAAGTGATTTAATAGCCAACAATATGTCTTAAATATCCCCATAATTAATTTTAAAATTATAAAACAGTACAACACAATTCATAGTGTAACATTATATTAATGCAGAAACATGTAATTCATGTTATTTTGTTCAATATATAGAGAGCTTTAAAGTTGGAGTTTACCAATTCGCCAACTGGCCTGTCCCTTCAGGAACTTGGACTTCGATACAAAAAATTTGAGAGTGCCAAGTTATCCTATTGGAGGAGCGAAGAAAGAAGAAGGGTATGTTATATGAACTTTGTATGGAAACTGCATTTATTAACCCTTAAAGCATTAAGCACATGCAATATAACCAGGTTGCAGCATGCTGTTAAGGGCAGTGTCTTGATATATCTAAATGGAGCACAATTGGTTCTTTAACAGCCTAACTTAGATATGAAAGCTTACCAATGTTTCGACCAAAGACTAAGTGCCTAGCTTTGTCAGGAGAGTTAGTACTGATTGATTAACTACCGATTGTGCTCCTTTGAGGCATACAGGCTACCATAGCTTGTTGTTTAAATTTATAATTTTAAACACTTAAGTCTAAAGAAAGTTAATATGCTGTACTTCCCAATTCACATTTGACAAGTTATAATGCCACCATTAGATAAATGTTGTTTGAGACATAATGTAATGTAAACAAACCATACACATGAACACTGAACAGATTGAATGGCCAATTGTCTAAGTTGTGTAGGCATCTCTACACAATGAATGTGAAAAGGTGTTTAATAATTTGTATAATATTGATGCCAAATTTTGAATTTTATTCAGCTTCTAGGAATTGCCGGTTATGACATGCTCATCAATGCACCAACCGAACAAGTTACTGCAAAAATATTGCAACTTATTGGCCAAAAGCACAGCAATGGCTGTCATCGTGCATTGTTGGAAGATGAAATTATCATCACGGTACATATTTCATAATAAAATTCTTACCTACATACTTTTACTGGGTAATACATGTATTCCACAAATCAAACTTTCCTTTTCTATTTATTTCTTGTTTTATAGCGAAAGTTTATAAGAGAAACTGGCCTTGAAGGCGCAAGAAAAGCGAAAGATTTCTGGGGGGCATATTACCAGTGGAAAACATCCAATTGGCCTACTGGACTAAGCCAGGAGGACAAGTTTAAGTTACGAAAGGAGGATATGGCTTCATATCAAAATTAATTAAGAACTTGTTACATATTAACTTTCATATTAATTACTTTTCAAAAACCATTTATAACTGTTTTGATGGTGTTTTGATTGTTTCCAAAAAATTGAATTATGAAATAAATCCACAGTGTATAAACATTTGTAATTAGTGACACTTTTCAAGTAACACTGTGCAAGGAATGAAAAGGAAGCACTTGAAGCACTTTTTTAAGTTTATCAAGCCACCTAAATAGCATAAATTGTTGGTGTAACAAGGCTAATTTATCTTTTTTAATTATCACAAATTACTATAAAGAAATAATAATTAAGTGAATAGTTGAAAAAGTTTTTTCTCTTCAAATGGGGATGATTTGCCTCAATTGCCTTAATTATAGATATAACAACATAATGAACATTATGCATTTGCTATGCTTTTTTGTTTATTATAATTTTCAATGTCTTTTCATTAAGAATTGTACTTTGATCCTTTCAGATTGCACAGTTCACATACAGTGAGCACCATCATACCAATATTCCCTGTCTAAAAAAGATAATTATGAACAATTATAGTCTCAATAATAAGATGTTAGTAAAAAAACAGTTTCAAATTGTCGCGGATGTCAACATGCAGTGGCGGTACAAGTTTGTTCAGACAAGTTAAAACAGACTTGCTCAAATCAGCTTGCTACAAGCTTGTTGTGACAGGCTTGTTACAACTTGATGACTATAACAACTTGTCAACAAGTTGCTCCAACAAGCTTGGTACAGCTTGTTGTCGACAAGCTTGGTACAAGTTGTTCCAACAACTTGCTACAAGTCTGCAAGCCAACAAGTTGTAGCAAGCTTGATGTCAACAAGCTTGCTACAACCTGTTGTCTCAACAAGCTTGTTACAACTTGTCAACAAGCTTGCTACAAGCTTGTTGAGCCAACAAGTTGTCAACAAGATGTGATATTTTTACGTGTGTACGTGAATCATGACTTCTTTGTTCACATGATCAATGACCCATGTCCACGTGCAACTGCATGGTCTTTGTCCACGCGAATCGTGATTTCTGTTCACGCGAACTTATTATGTCAGCACTCTTTGGTAGCTATATGGGGGGGTTATCTACTCCCCAGTGAGATATCGATTTGTTATCGCTACACGTACAGCCTAGTAATATCATTTGATGCACGATCAGATTTAAAAATTCGAAAATATTCAGTACTTTCGGGAATAGAAATATTTTCGTAACATATTCAAGCAAGTACATTGATTTAAAACTGGGAAACATTTGGAGCTCTGACAGAGCTATACATGCACGACGATTTTAGAAAGTTAGTCAGTAAGCTACATACCGTTTCCCCCAGTTGTGAAATATAAAATTTGTGACATGCCACAGGTCCAGAGTTATAACATATAATTATGCAAGCAAATTCCTTGTTCGCGTTCCGTAGGTAAGCAAATAAGGGTTCAGTTCTCGAAGCTGGCGACTTTGGTACGAATAAATTAAGCCAACGTTATCAAACGTTAACTTTGTTCAATAAGAGCTTGCTATATTCTACGGATTCAGCGCTGTTAGCCAATGGGAAACTGTATTATAACGATTGTTTCGTTCAGTAATGAGACTTTGCGTTCGTTTAACGCTTTCGGTGAATGTTAACTATTAAGTATCGGCACATTGCAGAATCTGGGCTGGAATATTTCCATCCAGCACTTACCTTTATCGTCGTAGACGCACGTATCTCACAGAAACTTTAAAGCGGGAGACATGCACCAAGTAAATCGAAGCCACCGTAGTTTTATAGGGCCTGTATAGCTGCCGAGATGCGTTCGATGTAGTGTAGAATGCACACTCAAATGTGTAGTGTGGATATTGGATATCTGACGGACTGTGGATATTGTAATATAAACGATAACTGTGTTGTTTTTCCGTTGCCAGTGTTACGGAAGGCTTAATTCTGTTCGGTTATATGCATAATAAAAATAATTGTAAAATAGGAAAAATCACCTGCAATGACGTGATAAATAATTAATTTTTGCCGCAAAGATTTTTCGGTCAGTCGCAATCATTAATAACTTTTCCTTTCATGCATTGCATTTCGTGGGGTCAAATAAAGTAGTAAGGTGAAAACCTCAATTACCGTGTCAGTACGTGCGCATCTGGATCAACAGTCGTATGTCGTTGCCAAGTTTAACTGTTGCATTTAAAAAATGTGCATGTTTAAAAGGCCCCCTGCAAAGCTCCTATGTCAATCAATTGTGTTTTATACTCTGCATTCGAGCATTTTAAGCATTACGTCAGAGAAAGCTTAATTTGATTAAAAGAATAGTATATAGTTGTAAAATATGGTTCACAGACGCAATGTTTGAAAATTTTAATAGTTGTTGATGATAAATATTTTAAGTTGTGAACATTTTTAGGTATTGACTGATTCAGTTAAAGACTAACTCGACTAGTGCAACAACAACATATGACAGCTGGAACGAGCTTCTAGTTCACGCTCACAACGCTGATTGGCTGGATAAGGATCAGCCCACTCATGTTGATGACGTGAGCGGATGTCGCTCAACCGTTACTAGAGAGCTTTGACTACGACTTCCGCTACGGCTATGAGATTCGTCACTGTGGCGCGAAACAAACGTTGTATGCATACGCCACCTCGTACTGGCATAATAAACCACTTCAAACCATAGGTTGCCCAGACTTTGACTTGCGCGTGTGATACTCGCGCGCGTGTCGCGCTTACGTTGTTTACTTCGTCTATATATTATGACAAGGTAGGAAAGAGTTTATCAAAATATGAAAGATATACCTTCGTAAATGTATGATTATCTAAAAAAATACTTGAAGAAAAGCCACAAAAACTACAACCTAATAATTACCGATGATTAAACTTCATTATCCTGCAGTTTCCATGTTTTTAAACAACATCTAAAGCCTTCAAATTAGCGAAATAAAACAGGAATTCATACGGAATTTTGAGAAAACTATCCGAGGGTCACTCTGCCTAAGGAAACGTCATCTTTTTTGAGATATTAACTAAACGCTCATTGGCTTACCTGCAGAACCACCAATGAGAACCAATGAGCGTTTAGTTAATATCTCAAAAAAGATGACGTTTCCTTAGGCAGAGTGACCCTCGGATAGTTTTCTCAAAATTTCGTATGAATTCCTGTTTTATTTCGCTAATTTGAAGGCTTTAGATGTTGTTTAAAAACATGGAAACTGCAGGATAATGTAGTTTAATCATCGGTAATTATTAGGTTGTAGTTTTTGTGGCGTTTCTTCAAGTATTTTTTTAGATAATCATACATTTTCGAAGGTATATCTTTCATATTTTGATAAACTCTTTCCTACCTTGTCATAATATATAAACGAAGTAAACAACGTAAGCGCGACATGCGCGCGAGTATCACACGCGCAAGTCAAAGTCTGGGCTGCCTATGTTCAAACACAATAATAAATGCATGTTTATCCAGTCAAATCTTTCGGAAATTTTACGCCTACTATTTCGAAAAATACACATAATCAAAGGCCACGGTCACGAAAAAGAGTTATCTAAAATTATTTTCTGGAAAAAAAGAAAAAATGTCAACTTTTATTGCTTTTTAAATCACGTAGTGAGGACTACGAAGTTTTCTTAAAATGCCGTAGTCAGATGATCGACGGCTACGAGTCTATGGCGTCATTACGAAGTATCACGAATATCACGTCAATGTGACGAATCTCGTAGCCGTAGCGGGAGCCGTAGTCAAATCTAAAGCTCTCTACTATAAAAGGGCGTGCACAACACCCGAACCTTTTCTGGTGAATTTCCTTTTGCTGTCTGTTGCTCGTATGATATCACCCTTACTTAATTGAGGAAGAGGATTGGCGGTGCGGTTGTAATATTTCTTGTTTTGTTGACGATAATGCAGATTGAAGACGTTTCGTAACATCCCTAGGATAAATAACTTGTGGACTAAGCAATAGCTGACTCGTTGGTAGCTGTGTTTTCGTCCGTCTTCCCATCAATCGTCGGGCGGAGCTGCTTAATATATACCTGATCACGTGGGATGTTCCGATAATTTAACAGCGGAAAGTAAGGGTCTTTGCCATTCATTCTTGCTGACATAATATTTTTTTCGCAGCCTGTACCGCTCTCTAAGCATAGCCATTACACTGTGGGCATCTCGGCGAACTCGTTTTATGGTTGTTGATTCTATATGACGTGGTAAACGTTTAAAGTGCTCGTTGCTGAATTGTGGACAATTATCACTCGTCATCGTATCCGGAATCCCATACCTGCTAATATGCATTTTTATCTTTTGATTACAATTACTGCTTTGGTGTTTTGCAGATGATCAACTTCAAGCCATCCCGAGTATGCAACAGCCGTCACCAGATACATCTGTTTATCTGCCTGGAATATATCCATAACTACATGTTGCCACGGTCGAGATGGTACCCTGTGTGATATCATATATCGTGCCCAAGTTGGTATAGACTGTGAATACTCGGTTTATTTCATTGTGCTGTAGAGTCGGTATGTATCTAAATTCTAATCTCAATTACTGTAACTTTAAATTACTCTGATATATTGATTCAGCCATAACTAGAAATAGTTCTTGGAAAGCGTTATTTGTTAAGTAACAGCATTTGAATCTCTAATATTATCGCCTTTTATCGGATACAATTTGTGATGCGCGGACAAAATTCGACCAGCTTTTGATTTGGGCGACAAAACGAGAAATTCCGAAAATTGCATACAAAAACTTAGTAAAATTGCCAAGTTTGGCTGCGAATTATTGCAATGTAGCGAAGATATAGCCAAGCGAAGTTGTCAAATTTTGTATACTTTTGTGCTATGGCCGGAAGAGTGTAACTAGTAACTAGAAGTTACTATCGCAAGGAAGTGCTGCATCAAACTCAAACCGTTTTACGTGCTCTATACCTGAATGTCCAGATAAGGCATGGAAATTTCGTATGAATAATCGACGATAGTGGTGTTTCTTCGGGAGAATAATTGGGTGGTTATGTCTATCCTCGTCCACGGACGTGACTTTGCTAAATATAAGTGCGTAATATTTTTCTCGCTGAAGGACACGCGCGAAGGGACAGCGACGGAAGGCGGACCGCGTGGTTTCTGCCTGGCAGAAAATGCATTCAAGATGGCGGAACGTTAGAACAAGTAAACATTTATGGAGTATCCGAAGATATATTTTACGTGCGATTTCGAGAATGAAAAACTAGTATATGCTGCTTTCAGAGCAGAGAAGACGATGTGTACAACTATGAATTCTGTGTGGGAAAAATTGTCGAAAGAAATATGAAAATGTATAAATCATATTTCATACGACTTTATAATGTTAAGATAATATCACTATTAAAGATTCAGGTAGAAAATATGAGAATTTACCTTCGATAGTCACGTTCTGAAAAGACTTCCTTGACTTTTTTTCTTCTTCAAGATTGTGCAAGGTTGCCACCAAATCTGCAAATCTCACTTTTCGACACAAATCCTACCTTTTGAAACATTTTCTGCCAGGCGCATTTCCGCCTCACCAGGCGCATTTTCCGCCTCGCTGTTGCTTCACGCGTGATCTGCCGCGAGATAAAAATTACGTAATTAATATAAAACAAAAACACGCGCCGGGGACGAGGCTGGCTTGGGTCCACCTACAGAGAAAAGACCTTTAACTAGGATGCTACACAGTTCATATACAGGACTGCATTTCCTCATTGATTTTGTTTATCTTTGTAATTTTTCATCATTATTGTTTTATTATTTTTATTATTTGCCATCAATTTTGCGAAATAAGGGCAGGGCGATTGAGCATTCACCCGGCTGGAGTATTCTTGAGATGAAAACTAACCCACAAATTCTTAGTATGACAGCAATTCTGAAACCGAACATATGGCTCTTCGTCTCGTATTTAAATCAATAGTGCATTATGTAAGAGTTTTCCACCTTTTTAATAAATACACGCGCCAGGGACGAGGCTTGCTTATGACAACCTACAAAGAAAAGACGTTTAATTAGGATAGGACACAGTTCATATACAGGACTGCTTTTCCTCATCGATTTGGTTCTTCTTTGGGATTTTGGCTGTTTTGGATTGGTTGCAATTATTTGGTTGCAATCCAGTTCATCGTAGTAGGATTCGTTTGGACCAATGGTGGGATTTCTCCTTCAGCTTTTTATTTATTTGCATCCACACAGTGATCAGCAAGGGTTTGAAAACGTCAATATTAAGATAATAATTCCATTAGCCTATTTTTTTAACTCTTGTTAAAGGTCAAGGCTTTTTCAGATATAAGAGCACCTCGTTATCACTGCTTCAACTCGTACGCTTTACCTATCTTTGGCCATTGTATATATTCCACGTTAAATTAGCGGGTTTTTCAGCTGCGTACACGTTATCGAGTGGCCGAGTAGTTAGTGTCCTATTTGGTACGTCTAGGTTGTACGCCCCGGTACTATTTTGTACAAATTTTTTACCCTTTTTTATCTTTTGATATTTGCAAACTCCGAGATTTAACCACTGACAATTCAGGTTAGTTTTGGTTATTTGAGGGTATGGTTTATTTTCTAAGTCTACTTTGTCCTTTATAAAAGAGTGAGCGTTTGGTGGAGGCCTGGCGACGAGGTGCGTCAGCCATATTTAGCTCATATTGGCGGGAAATGGTGAAGAAAACGGGGGGGGGGGGAGAAGCGAGGCAAACCGAGTTCGGTCGTAGTTCATGCACTAACCGAACGTCGTTTGATGCAATGCATAATGCAATGATGTTCGGCACTTTCATTTGTTTTTTTTTGCAATTTTTGAAGATAAAATTATGTTTTAAAAAACTAAATAACGTTTGGATAATTTTATCCCCCCTCCCACCTATGTACAGGCCTAGGTATAGCCCTAGATTACCCGCGATGGTATCTTTACAGCTAATTAATCACTTTTAATTTTAACAACCCTATAGCTACCAGAAAGTAAGAAGTAAGATATAGTTACCAGAAAGTAAGAAGTAAGACATAGTTACCAGAAAGTAAGAAGTAAAATATAGTTACCAGAAAGTCTTTTCACTAAATATTTATACACTTTCCCAACTTACAACGTCAGTAATTAACGATGCTATTTTAGAATGATATTGGGGAGTTAAAAAATGACTGCCAAAATATTCGTGCTGATGCTGATTGCGTTCAGCGAGTTGTCCAAAGCCATTCCAAACAACTGAAATTTCCAAAATTTTCCAAAAGTGATAAAGTTGAATCGATAGTTATTGGAAATCCAGCAAACAATTCATTGACAAACTGCCGTCGGCAGATCGATTATCGAAACTACGTAGCGGCATCCTTAAAGGAAGTCCTGCAATTGGATCATCGCGGTAAGAATGCGATTAGATTTAATGTTTGGATCGAAACGTTTAATAATGAGGCGAAGTTAACTTATGTGCTACCACGGTTAACTTGGGCAAACGAAATTGGTCGTACGTTAATTTCATTAATCACAGAAGCCGCAGATCTTCCATCCATGCTTTTATCCTCCTATACAAGTACATTAAATGCTGGTGTCGAAACCCTGGATATTGTTGTCACCGAAATGACCGAAGGATGCCTATTGCTTTCAGGAAAGAATGCCTCTGACTTTGTTTTCAGTTTTCTATCCCACCAACTGTACCCCCATGACCGCGTCAATGAAGATAATTTTGATTACAAATTGTGCCTCTGGAACAAGAAACGGCGTACTATGGTTGTTGCAGTTACTGGATCGCGTAATCATCTATTCGGACTTTTCATCAATAACTGCGGTATGTTTGGTGTGGCCCTCATTGCTTTCATTTTGATTGCTTTTCCTGAAATGATCATGTATTTAGGCTCCTTCCCCAAAGAATGCACGACATACAAAATTTCTGACAGCCCAATGTCACTTTCATCGATTTTTCACACAATACTTATTGATGGCTATGGCCCAGTGAAGTCTCTTGGAAGAAAACTATTAATCTCGGTGTTAACTCTTCTAACATTGTTCCCTAAATGGGATCCAAATTACCCTTTAAATGCAATTACTTACTTCTTGCTTTTCTTGGTGCTGGTAATCTGTTCGTCTTGGGTGTTACTTTTTCTGTTTTTTGATATATACAACATCAATAAACAAGACGCTAGGATTCAATTTGATCACCGTAATCCCAAGACGAGTTTCCTTGTAATGGAAAGTTTTAAAAGGATCATTGCTTTACCTTTCAATGTAAAATTTTGGCGTAAAGAAGCGAGGAGGAATCCATTTCTCCGTCGACACTTCAAGCTAAGCCTTGAAATTACTTCAACGAATGAACAATCGGCGACCAATGCTCAAGTTACCGAGCGCACTAGATTATCGCGTGAAGTGGAATCCCAAGACGAAGCAAGAAGCGATGGAAAACAGGATGTCAGTCGTATCGATGTGTTCAAATATTGTTTATCAATTGTGATTTTACTAATCCTATATCTGATTTTTGTTTTACCGTTTGAATTGTACGTTGTTGGAGGTTTTATCCTCGTTAAAATTTGGTTTAAGCAGTATAATTCACCATCTTCACAACATAAGGCCACAACCTCATCCCAAGCGCTAAGGTTGCACAACAATTATCGACATCAAATTTTTGGCAATCCATCTTTTTCGAGGCGTCGTAACGAAAAGAAAGACAGAAACAAGTCAAAATTTACTATCGTACAATTTTACGTGCAATTGTTCGGCTCAATTTTGACTTTCCTGCTAATACTCGTTTCTTTTATGAAATGTTTAATTCTCTTGTTCTACTTCATCGCTGGTTTATATTATATCTAAACGCAGGACATTACAGTACATATTTTGTCCCCCTCTCCCTCGTCTTAGTTTATTCCTGAAGCAATTGGAGGTCTTCTGTTGAAGCGAAATATCTTGAATTAAATACAAGTATTTACAAATTTAGCAAGAAAAATTCCATTCTGCATGGTTGTGAATGTACCCGCCCTGAAATACATTTCAGCGACAGTGAGAGCTGCGACAGTTTTCGTTCAGTTACGTCGTCGGACGTTACCCACAGTTTCGTGATTGAGTTGAATAAAAATGGCGAGCCTGTCATTCCCAAGCCGCTATACGATATTGTCCGAGAGACGCTTCTTCCATACGATGAAATTTTGTTACCTTTTTTCGATAAGGTATTCTTGATTGTATTATTCGCTTATTTGCCGTTTCTTTTCCTGGCGCTATATCTCGAGGCTCTGGCGTGTCGAGTAATGCTAAGATCTTCACCACAGTGGTTGCTACATCAATACCGTTTCTTTTTGATGTGATTTGGACAAAGAACAGCGACGCACAAAAAACAGCCAATCACCTGGCCTTGAAATCAAAACTTAAGCGCAATTTAAACGTTTGCAGCGTGAATAATGTGACCGGAGGAAAACTAGTGGAATTTATTGGTGATCTACCGACTGATCCAGTGGGCAACCGGACGTTTTGATATGTGCACCTCTTTTAATTTCATGCATTAAATTAACAACGCAAATGTGTATTCATTGATAGATTGTCGATTTATAATAATTACGATATAGTAAAAAAGCGACGCAAAAGCTCGGATCAACGAACTTTCTAAAGCACGATTGGTAGTATTGAAATCCAAAATGATACACTTGTAAGGACTGTTGCAATTTGTTGCATAGTAATATAAAATACAAAACAGTAAAATTTACGTTCAAGACCAATTATAATCTGATAATTATTATGTATTAAATAACACCTATTTTACTTGGTTTTTTTTAAACACGCATAATTAAATAAACAAAAAATGAACGTTTTCCTTTGTGCAATGGAAAAAATCTCACCTTTGCTTCTTCGAATTATTGCATCCTTCACCTCATAAAAATATTCTTATCATTGCACTCATAAACATTCATTTTTAGTACTATTATGTAGCACTGGTATATACTATTATGCCGCCGAAGTCGGCGATTCAAATTTCAACTAACGCTATATTTTAAGGGGGGAAGTTCTTTTGGGGCAAAATTGTGATATGAGGCTCCCAAAAATTTCTAGGGAACTAAAAGCTAACCGTGAATATTAATTTTTGGGATAATCGTTGCGTTGTTTTCACTCGCCAGAGTCTCTGCACCCTTTAAAGGGTTTACAGTCTCTTCTGTGCTACAGCATCGGTCAGTGGCGTAACAGCACAACTAGGGGCCCGTGGTAAAAATTTAAAAGGGGCCCCCTTACATAACCATACTAACATCTAAAACATTATTCTAAAACCTAAAATAATGATTTAAATATTAATTACTGTAATTAAAATATCAGTTGTTAAAAAGAACGCATCAGTCGCGACATTAAAACGTTTCTTTAATCAAATAGAAATTACAGAAATATAGAATTTCCAAATTCGCAGTTTTAGGTTGTTGCTATGTAACCAAAATGCAAAAAATTTGTTCAACAGTTTCTTAACGTAACAGTTAATTTATAAATAGGAAAAGGAAACTGAGCCCTGAAGACGAAAGTGCAATGTAATTTAAACTACAAACTTTCCAATCCTTGCTTTTTTGTCTGCAAACGTGTCAATAAGCTTTTCAATGTCTAACAACCACGCTTCATTGTTCTCAATTGAAAGAATTGCCAGTGAGTCCAGGCGATCTTGTGCAATGCTTGAGCGAAGGTAATTCTTTATAAGTTTCCACTTTGAAAATGAGCGTTCTGCACTCGCAATTGTCACCGGAAGAGTGATGAATATGACAACCGCTAATAATAGCTTTGAGTAAGTACTGAGCCCCACATCTTTCAACAGGCATAGCACTTCTGAAACAGTCGACATGCCCTTCAGTACATCCCGTAACACCAGCGAAACGACTTGATTTCATTCACAAGATCAGATATGTAATCTGCCACTTCAACCCCATCTGTGCATATGTCTCCCTTGTATTCATTAACAAACAATTCGGCAGACTTGCGAACTTCTGTAATGTCAAGAGTTGCAAGGCTTCCAGGGAGTACAAATTTGAAGGTATCAGCAAGAAATTTCTGGCTCCTGAAGCGTTCTTCTAATTGATTGGTAGCGGTGTCAATCACTTGGTAGAACATCTCTACAGTAAATCTTTCTTCAGGATCCTGTGGTCTACTGTCCGAGGCAAATTCGTCATAGAATCGAGGAACTCGGCGTACCCGCTTAAATGCAAAAGTGCAAGAGACGCCTACTTTCAACGCGAACTTTACAGCTTCCATTTTGATCGCATCCCATTTGTCTCGCATGCCACTTATTTTACGCATGGCTCTTTCAAGTTCTTTGGCTGACCTACTCAAGTCTATTTTGTTTGACTGTAAGTTAGCTGAAGCGATCTGAATTGCTGCGAGTAACTTCTCCCATATAATAAGCATAACAACAAATTCAAATTTATTTAATTTGAGATGCAAACTGGCAGCTTCCTCTCGTTCCTTGACATTATCTTTTCCTTTCCTTTTCAAGTTGTCCAACACATGAAGTAAATCACGATATCGATTCTTCACTGCTCTTACTGAGTTAATTCTTGATGACCATCTGGTAGCACACAGTTTCTTTAATGTCAACTTAATTTTAACTTTCCTCTGTTTCTTTTTTTTGGCCTGTGTGGTTGAACCCACATTAATGGCAGTGTCGTCAGAGTCCGTATCACTGTCAAAGGAAACTTCATTTGTGAATTCGTCGATCACGCTGAGATCAGTGCTGTTTAGATCTGCCGTTCGATTGATGCTTCTGTTAAAGAAAGCATATATCTCTTCAAGATCAGCAAAAAAGTTGATGCTGTCAGCATTGCATTCAACAGCATCATTCACAACAAGGTTTAGGTTGTGGCTAGCACAGTGCACAAACGGCGCGGGTGATGTTATTCCTTCACTTTTAAGGTAATTTGAGATCAGTACGTTGACACTTCCCTTGCTCCCGCTCATCACACTCGCTCCGTCATAACCCTGTCCTCTTATTTGTTTGGGATCCCAACCAATACGTCGTAAATAGTCAAGGACAGTATCTGTTAACGCTTTAGCAGTTCCTCCTTGTTTGGCCGGAATAAATCCCAAAAATGTCTCAACAACTGTTGCAGCTTCCATATCTACCCACCTTACAACAATCGAGATTTGGTCCACTCTGCAAATGTCGCTTGTTGTGTCAAAAATTAAGGTGAAACACGGCGCAACTTTGATTTTTTCAACGAACTTTAGTCGTGTGGCATTTGCAAGAATTTCAATCATTTCATTTTGGATAGTGGGTGATAAATATCTACATTTACGAGCTTTCGACCCAACAAGCTGTTTAAAGTACGGATCACCGTCACCCATTCTCAACTGCATGTTAACTAAACCAAGAAAATTGCCTCCTTCACATCTTCCATTTCCGATAACCTCTCTGTGGCCACGAAAAGGCAGGCACAGGTTTGCCAAAGTCAATATGATCACTATTATTCTACGCAAAACCTCACGCCAGAAGTTCTTGATCTTTGCAATCCCAGCTTCATTTAGCATGTTGATACCTTTGCCTGCCTTTAACTGAGCAAGACTCTTCGTAGCTTCTTTATGAGCAATGCTTTCTTCATGCCTTTCAATTTGTTGCTTCAGGCGCTTTGTGTTTGGGATAAAGCCATCTATCCATGGACTATCTTTGTTATTTGAAGTATTCCGTGCCAGCAACCAGCAATTGTGACAATATACAGTGCCTAGTTTCTCTGAGCAGCTAAACCAGTCCCTTTTCACAGAAAATAATTTCAAATTCCTACACAAACATTGAAAGAGATTATCTTTACGCAGATATTTCCTCAAGCGAATACGTATTGGGTTATCAATGTGTATGGGACTAGGAAAAGTGTTCATATCGAAAGTACTCACCTATAATAATAATGTGCAGGATTAAATGTCTGTCCACTCTCGATTTTAATCATTTTACTCGGTTGGCAACTGCCATGCCTAGCTAGAACTTCAATTAAGTTGTTAGATAACTCGTTTTTGAAATGTCCACGATCTGATGGGTAAGTATTACAAGGATCAAAATCTTTCAGTTCTGTATATTTTCTATCTGAAAATAAAATTATGATGAACATATCATGATTGATGGAAACTAGTATGTAATCTTAATGGCTTACGTTTGGCTTTGTCTAGCTATCTTTCTATAACTCATATTTAAAGAAAAACATTACAGTACCTAATATGTTATCAGTATTACTCGAAGAAACCGTCAACATATGGTCAATGCGATCAGTATCAACTGGGGCTTCAGCTGACTCACTGCTTTTCAAATTATCTGGAAAGTGGAAAAAATAAAAAAACTGTACGTACTGTCCAAAATTAAGTAAAGATCTTAATAATTCAATCATTAATTCAATGACTTATTCACTTCAACTTTATTTAATATATCGATTTGAAAATGCAAAAACGTATCAAAGACAAAATGATAAAAATGCAGTAATGAACAATTATTGATAACAACCCTGTTCCTGTTGTACGGGTGATGATGATGATCCTCTTGAAGAAATTTCTTCGGACTCGTTCGAAGTCGAAGAAGTTGGTAATGGTTCGGATTCAAGCTCAACGCACTCATTACTGGTAGTTTCTGCCGCTGCACGAAACAAGTTGGTTATTTTCGGGATCTTTGAATTGATAGCTGTTTGTTTTTCGCTCTGGATTTTTCTCTTATTGCGTTTCTGAGCCCCTGAAAGTTCCTTTAAATTCCCCATCTAAGGCTCTAACTCCAGAGTATTTAAAAGCAAAATTAATATTATTGAAAACAATAATTAAATACTGTAAATATTGTATGTATATTTTATATATTGATCTGTCTTCGTTAAACTTTAGTCTTTATGGCTTACCTTTATGACTTTATCCTTTATTTAAATTGAAATGTTACTCATCCAACCGTGACACAGAGTAAGGATATCCTTACTCTGTGACCGTGACGCCATATTAAATACGTAGGTGCTTCCACTGTTTAAGTTTAAAATTCCAGTGCTTCCACGGATAAGGTTAAAATTACATATTTCAAAATTACACGCGCGCACATGAGAAATTGATTTGGAACGAATCATCAATGATAATCAGTAGCGTAGCCAGCCTGTCGATTTGTCCCGCTATGCTAATATTTTGGTGTTCACTGACTGTGAAAACAATAGATTTCTAAAGGCACGAATAATTATAATAACTCGAAATTTACATAGCGGGACAAAATCGTCAGGCTGGCTACGCCACTGATGATAATGTACTTTTCGCCTCAAATATTCTTGTTCTCTGGTACGATTTCGCTCTCTAGCCTTTGAATTGAACCTTTTTATATGTAAGTTTGTGCGATTTCTCTTGTTTTATTCATAGAATTACAATAACCTTCTAATCTCACAGGGGCCCCCTTAAGCCAGGGGGCCCGCGGGTTTGCACACCCTGAGCCCATAGTAGTTAAGCCACTGGCATCGGTTCTGCTTATAACAATGGTTGTCTACTTGTTTCAAAATTGCTCAAATTTTACATGTTTCGTATATCTCGGGACATATACTTTCTCCCATATTCATCTAAAGTATAGCGAACTAAAAGAAATTTCTTGATATTTTAGGCGATAATAATATGGATTCAAAATGTGAACAAAGCTTCGTTTACATTACCGACTGTAACCAATTTTAATGCTGTATCACTAGTCTAACGTTTTCGTTGACGATTTCTCGCGTGGTATGAAAAGCATTTGGTTGTTCCATGACGTAATTCGTTTCTATTTTGCATGCAGTTTGTGGGTTCAATAAAACTTTATCATCTGCATGTTCATTAATAGACTGATCCTATTTTACATTATTGAATAAATGAAAGTAACATTGGATTAATTTTTACGAGGCAGGTGTCATTAGCTTTTATTTCGATCTTTATAATTAAACGTGTTATCATAACACAATGTCAATGAATTATTTGTTCAGTAGCCTTGTCATTACTGGCATTTGCTGTTGAATTTTCACGCATTAAAGTTTGTAAAATAAAATCAGTCCGGTGTTGTTTTCATGACTATACTCCAAAGACTGTGTTTATATAGCGTAATAGACAGCTGAAAATACTTTTGATTTGAATATTATTAAATTAGTGCTAGATGAATATTAGGACTTTTCACTTCACGGTGTTAGAAACAACCTTTTAAAAACTATCTGGTGGGATGATGTGGACAGTTAGTATGCTAATTCGCGCGACTTCGTCTAGTATAAAACAGCGATAAAAATCAACCCTCGACTTCATCCTAAACGTGCACTTCGCCGAAAAAATGCGATAAACATTGACTATCAACCTCGCCTCAGCCTCGACGCTCGTCTCCTCGACCAAAACCCAAAGTCGTATGAATCATGTACGATCAAAGTTTGAGCTAGAGGTAAATGCCATACGCGGAATTGAAAATGATGTTTAAAATTGTTTTAAGACAACTTCCATTTTTCTTTACTTAATCATATAGGTTTTGTGAAACGTTTGTATTTTCATTAGTAATTTCAATATCACGTAACGCTACTTTAGTAATCTCCATGGCAGATGATTATTCAAGTGGTTAAATTGATCAACAATACGAGGCAAATATAAGGGCTATACTCATCATGCTAATTCATCTTGTTTAACTCATAACTTATGCGGTTTGTCTAATGTTCGTAGCTTTATTCGAGTCTGAATGTACAGATTCGAATTCTGTATTATTTTTACGATTTAATTGGTTTAGTGAACTATATGTAAACATTGGAACGATAACTGATGGTTATTGTTATTTGAAATTAAGATTTGAAATTAAATTCAATTCGACTTGTAAGTTGGTATACTTGTTCTTTGATGCAAAAACGCAGTTCATGTTTCAGTCGTTAAAGGCTGCTTTCCAATAAAGCTCTTTCGTATGTGACTGAATAGTTCAATGGCTCAGAAAAGTTCCTGTGTGATTTATATCTCATTCCTTGCTATATATTTTTTATAAACAATATAAAATAATACAAAATAAAAGTTGTTTTTTCAAAGACAATGTCAAACAGGAAGTGGGGTAACAGTCAATATTTCAATACCATTTTCACATAACACATCACAAAGCGGATAATCCAATTTAAGACGAAATTTTCATGAGCTCAGAAAATTAAAGAGACAATGAAACTTCGTGATCTGTTTTCCACGTTCACTTCATTTTACAGGTAGATATAAAGATATCTTCCCTTTCTCACTATACACTAGTATAAAAGAAAGAGATCACAAAATATCCACCAGCTAGCGTTCTCGACCGAAAGGAAATCCACCTAAAGAGTAAAATACAGAATTCTTGAATTATTGCAAAAACGTAACACAAATGGCGGGCTGGGTGAGCAACAGCTAGTTCAATTACTGAATCAAATTTAAGATCATGTCGTCAATGCAAGGCTACTGCAGGCAATTCTATGCCGACCTATTGACAGCCAAATAGCAGAATTAATTGCGAATATTTAATCAGGTGTATCATTACTGCAAGACTTCCTACGTAGTGATAAATACGACATGACGCTAAGTGCTCCAGAATGCATTAAGAATTAAGAGCTGGATTAAGTAAAGTAATCTATTGACTTAATCACAACTAATTGCACGCATAATTTGCACAAACACATAAATAGCTAGGCTTTGTGTATATATCTAGCGCAAATAATGTTAGACTTTCAACGGATATCCGAGATAAGTCAGGAAAGTTTCGGTAAGCTTATTAGTTTATAAGGTCACAAAACATTGAAAAATTTAAACAAGTTCAATAAAATCTGTCAAGCTAAAAAACATTCATCACGAAAAATCACATTTTATTTTCTAAAACAATTGACCACTTGCGTAATAGCTCTTCCCGCTAAGCATGACGGTAGGAGTCTGTAGGTTGCTTTCGAACGAAATGGCTGTCGCACGAACGAGCGATTTCGTTTGGAAGGAAGCAAGGGCGATTTTTGGCTTTATTCAGCATGGATTGATAAAACTTTTGTGTGGAAAATAGCGAGGGTGTTTGGCAGTGCTCATTTAGAAAATTTCAAGAAATTCGGCGCATAAGTAGCGAAGAAATTTTGTTGTGAAGACGACCAGTTGTACGCACGCTTGCACAAAATTCGCTCGTGAAAACCTCATCGCATCAACAAAAACTGGTGAGTTAGCTTTTCTACTTGCGATCGGCTAATTTTTTTTTAAGAATAAGCTCAACCGATAGTTATTCTCATTGGATTTCAAGTTTATTTTGCTCCTATAGCTTCAAAAGTGCCATATTTTACTTCATGAAAATGGCGTACGTTAGCCAAAATTTTTGTTCGATTGTGTCATTGCCAGCCATAGCCATGAAAAAATGTTTTGAAGTAGTTTTGGCGCGAAAAGATCTGAATTTAAATTAGTTGCTTGTAAACAAAAGACGAAAATATAAAGTTAAAAGTGTTTTCTGTGGTTTTCTGCTGTCGTTTGTCCTCGAGTTGAAGTTTGCTTTGGTTCTTATCCTCCATTCTAGTTCAATAAATACTCGTGAGTTATAAAATAACATTTTAATAATAAATTAGGTAAATTTAGGGGTTTTTAAAATAGCGAAGTCTCGTATTTAAATTTTTAGATAGCACATAAATATTAGATAGAATTATTTTGATTTAAAAACTAATAGGTAGATATAAATTGAAGTAGGACAATATAATAATAATTTAAATAGTATAATGGAGGGTGAAGCAAGCACTTCACATGAGGCAAACAATGCTGAAACTACTGGAGGCACTCGAATATGGAAAACTTATTGTTGTATACCACAATGTCAAAGTAATAACAGACAAAATCCAGAGTTATCATTTCACAAAATACCAAAAAATCCTGAACTAAAGAAAAAATGGGTACAATTGTTGAAAAGGAAAGGTGTTAGGGATCCTGGTCATAGTCACCGTGTATGTTCAATGCATTTTGTGGGCGGCAAAAGTCTTACAGCAACACTATTCCAACAGTATTTACTACACACACAACAAGTAAACCAAGAAAGAGCCCAGCTATGAGAGTACCAGTTGTTCCACCTATTATTGAAACCTCAACCATTGAGGAAATACCAGAAATAGATCACAATGATAATAACACTGAGGCCATTCAAGGCACTATAAATCAACTACATGATAAAATAACTCTGCTTGAGGCTCAGAAAACAACTATGCAAGCAAAATTCGACAAAGACATTGAAAATTTGAAATGTGGTTTATTTCGCATTGAAAGATTTATAGGCAGTGACAGTGACTTCAGGTTCTACACTGGCTTTCCCAATTACTCGTGTTTTAAAGCGTTTTATGATTACCTCTCACCCGCTTGTGAACACCTTATGTACTTTGGCACACACAGTACCCCTGTAACTTCAGAGTCTCAAAGCAAATGTGGCAAACCAAGATCCTTGTCACCAGAACAAGAATTATTTCTTGTTCTTGTAAGGTTACGTTTGGGGTTACTTCTACAAGATATTGCACACCGGTTTAATATATCAGCTAGCCATGTGTCTCGCATTTTTAAAACCTGGATAATTTTTTTACACCACCGCCTTCGTTCCCTACCAATTTGGCCCAGTCGCAAATTTATTGACGAAAACATGCCCCCTGCTTTCAACAAGCCTATCCAAAAACCAGAGTGATCATTGATTGCACAGAAATATTTATTGAAATGCCTTCGTCATGCAGGAGTCAATCAGTCACATTCTCTAGCTACAAGCACCACAACACTGCAAAAGGCCTGATTGGTATTTCACCGAGTGGATACCCAAGTTTTGTTTCTTGTTTGTATGCTGGGCGCACAAGTGACAAAAAATTACCAATGACTGTGGCATTCTAAGTCTTGTTGAGCCTGGAGATGAAATAATGGCAGATAGGGGTTTGATATTGAGACTGATCTTCCAAGCGGAGTTTTGTTAAATATTCCACCTTTTCTTAACGGACAGCCTCAATTATCGGCAGAAGACGAAGTTAAAACACGCAAAATTGCATCGGTCAGAGTTCATGTTGAGCGTGCAATAGCCAGAGTTAAAAATTATCGAATCTTGCACCAAGTTATTCCATTGACATTGGCTGAAAACTTGGAACAAATTTGGAGTGTTTGCTCCTATTTAACATTGTTTTTACCGTCAATAATTAAAGATAAGCAATCTTAAACTGTTAAGTTAGTTCTATTATGAGCCTAATGCACAAATTATATAATGCTGTTTATTACAATTCTGGTAACATATATTCAGCATAGAAATTGCTTAGTTCTGGAACAATTTTACACCAAAAATCATTGTCAAAATATACCCTTTCAATGTATAGGTCAACATTTGTAAAAACAACAAAATCACACCAACTAACTTTTAGCACAGCCATACACCCTTGAATTTGGTAAAATAATTGTGCGTTTTTTTAACTGGATTTTCCCATCAAGTTTTTGTAAACAAAAGTTTTTGTCTTTGCATGCTTCATCAACACTCATATCCCTTTTGGAGAAAGGGCATTTCACCTCCCCAATACCAAATGAGTTAGTTTCTGCACCATCGCAAACTAAAAAATCAGGACTGGCACCCAACCATGGAAATTGTGAATTTACGACAAAACCACAATGTGCACACACATGTTTCCTTGCTTTTTTTTAGTTTCGCATATTCCCTGATAGCCTCACACTCCTTGTCTTTCCCCCATTGGCACTGCTTTGGACACTTAGACCGACTAGATTTTATGTTTGACATGATTGTTTTTGGGTACCTTTGCTGCCTTCGCTTAACTACTGGGCCAAAATTTGAAGAGGTTAATCGTTTTCCGCGTTCCTCAAACCACCGATCTTCTGATGATTGTTCCCTAGTGTTTCGTTCAATCTCAAGTATTTCTTCATATGATATTTTGACAGATGAATGTAAAATTTTTATGTTTTCATATTGCCAATTAACAGTTTCCTCATTTGTTGTCGGTTGTAGGTTTTTTAAAATTTTGTCACGAACATTAGGGTAATTAATCTCAAGTTGCATTGACTCAGTGTGTCTCTTTTTAGATGGTATATCTACATGTATGCTTTGGAAAGGGTATGGCTCACAGTCATTCGACATTAACAAATTCCCCAAATAGCTTTTTTCATTAATATCTATTAAAGAATTAGCCAACTTTTGTACTTCAGGTTTTGTAACATTCTGTGCAAATTGTGGAATAGGGTTATGTACAATTGGGGCTTGCTGATTATTTTTCCTCTTTTTACCAATGTCTTTTTCATATGTGGCCTTTTTGAATGGAATGTTCTCATAAAGAACAGGCTTATCAGATTCATCTTTCCTTGGTACATGCCATTGCTGTAGTAATTCTGTACAAGTGGGTGTATCAGGGATTTCTGTCATGTCTAATTGTTTATACTCGATTATTTGAAATAGCAGAGCAACAACATGTTTGCACTGCCCACCTTTTCCTGCTGTACAAGTACAGTTAGTGTGCACAACCTCCCCATTAGCTTCATTTAGGTGAACATATACAGTGTATACATTGTTTTTCATAGCAGCATTTACACAGCCTTTAACTAGGAAACACACCATGTTGCCTTTCGTGACATTTTTTTTAACCTGAACTTGGCCAACATATTTATCTTTAAACAATTGATAACCTAGTTTCTTGTGTTTTTGAGCAC
This sequence comes from Dendronephthya gigantea, assembly GCF_004324835.1. NCBI lineage: Eukaryota > Metazoa > Cnidaria > Anthozoa > Malacalcyonacea > Nephtheidae > Dendronephthya > Dendronephthya gigantea. The sequence continues at coordinate 45,269 of NW_021163290.1, read as the reverse complement.
CAGCACCAGAATGTTCAATTCCACAATGCTTAATAAGTAACTCATAACTAAATGCTGGGAGGCCATGTAAGTCCCTTGTCCACCTTTTCAATTCTGTAGCAGCATTGTTTGCCTCATGTGAAGTGCTTGCTTCACCCTCCATTATACTATTTAAATTATTATTATATTGTCCTACTTCAATTTATATTTACCTATTAGTTTTTAAATCAAAATAATTCTATCTAATATTTATGTGCTATCTAAAAATTTAAATACGAGACTTCGCTATTTTAAAACCCCTAAATTTACCTAATTTATTATTAAAATATTTTATAACTCACGAGTATTTATTGAACTAGAATGGAGGATAAGAACAAAAGCAAACTTCAACTCGAGGACAAACGACAGCAGAAAACCACAGAAAACACTTTTAACTTTATATTTTCGTCTTTTGTTTACAAGCAACTAATTTAAATTCAGATCTTTTCGCGCCAAAACTACTTCAAAACATTTTTTCATGGCTATGGCTGGCAATGACACAATCGAACAAAAATTTTGGCTAACGTACGCCATTTTCATGAAGTAAAATATGGCACTTTTGAAGCTATAGGAGCAAAATAAACTTGAAATCCAATGAGAATAACTATCGGTTGAGCTTATTCTTAAAAAAATATTAGCTGATCGCAAGTAGAAAAGCTAACTCACCAGTTTTGTTGATGCGATGAGGTTTTCACGAGCGAATTTTGTGCAAGCGTGCGTACAACTGGTCGTCTTCACAACAAAATTTCTTCGCTACTTATGCGCCGAATTTCTTGAAATTTTCTAAATGAGCACTGCCAAACACCCTCGCTATTTTCCACACAAAGGTTTTATCAATCCATGCTGAATAAAGCCAAAAATCGCCCTTGCTTCCTTCCAAACGAAATCGCTCGTTCGTGCGACAGCCATTTCGTTCGAAAGCAACCTACAGACTCCTACCGTCATGCTTAGCGGGAAGAGCTATTGCGCAAGTGGTCAATTCGCATGGACAGATTTTTTACGTGTTCGCAATGAATGATTTCTGTAGCACACATGGTGCATCGCCCGACCACATTTCCTATTACGAGACATCATGCCAAGTGTTTAGTAAGCTAACAGCATGTTTAAGTAAAGTACAGGCCTATAACGACAAGTTCCTGACGGCGTAGAGTGCATCAAATAAATAAACCTGCTGTATGTATCTGCCACGCATAATATTGCTTATGTATAAAAAGCAATAATATTACACTTCCCAGAGATGTCGAAGCCAGCTGAGAGGTAAAGGAAATTTTGGTTTTTTAATGTAAGATTTTAAGGATCTTTGGAACAAAAGGTGGGCAACAGGAAAATAAATAATTTATAACATTCTTCGTTTTAAAAATTGGTGAATTCTCCTCATAACAAACACTGAGCATGGCTGAGTCATGATTCATGCAATTTTTAATGAATATATCCCCAAAAGACTGAATATTATTTATTTCCTCTCAAGCAAGAAATTATATAATAAAAGAAAGCAATTATGTAGTTTTTGTTATTTGAATTATAATACTGCATTCCACAATATATCAATAGATCATTAAGTAGAAATGAGTATTTCACAAAAAAAATCACAAAAATTTTACATTTTGAAATATGTGTTAATTGCTTCAAGCTAGGGAATTTTGCATCCATGTATGTGTAGTAAAAGTATTTACCCTCAATTAGCAGAATTAGCACGAATATTTCATGTAGTGACATCATTACTACTACGTTCTCCACAGTGCTAAATACGACATCGTGCAAAGTGCTGCAGTATGCATTAGACTTTAAGAGCAGGTTTGGTTAAAGTAGTATATTGGCTTAATCTTGAGTAATTGCACGGATAAATTGCATGAACGTAATACAAAAATAACTAGATCATGTGTAGATATCTACCGTACATAATATTCTACTTTCAAAGGAAATATAGGAGAAAAGGTAGGAGAATTTCTGCATTTTTAATCGAAGGTTATTAGGATTTTGGGTTAAAAAACAGTGGAAAATTTTAACAAGTTTAATAAAATTCAGTAAAGTTAAAAAATACTCCTAACCAAAAATCACATCTTATATATTTTTTAAAAATTCGAATGGACAGATCGGTCGTGTTTGTGATGAATGACTTCTGTAGCATACATGCACCTGTAGCAATATTTGGTGCATGGTATAACGCCCGCCTATATTTACCGCTACGACATCATGCCAATGTCATCACGAAAATAACATTTTGTTTTCTAAAACAATTCGCATAGACAGATTTTTTACGTGTTGTCATGAATGATTTCTGTAGAAAATATGGCGCAATGCCCGACCATATTTCCTATTACGCGACATCATGCCAAGTGCATAAGTAAGCTGACAGCATGTTTAAGTAAAGTACAGGCCTATAACGACAAGCTCCTGACGAGTAGAGTGCATTAAATAAATAAGTCTGGTGTATATATCTGCAACACATAATACTGCTTAACGTAAAAAAGCAATAATTTTACACTTTGAAAAGTTATCCGAGCCAGCTAAAGGTTAGGGAAATTTCGGTTTTTTAATGTAAGATTTTAAGGATCTTTGGAGCAAAAGGTGGGCAACAAGAAAGAAATAATTCATAACATTCTACGTTTTAAAAATTGGCGAATTCTCCTTATAACAATCACTGAGCATGGCTGAGCCATGATTCATGCAATTTTTAATGAATATAGCACCAGAAGACTGAATATTATTTAATTACTCTCAAGCAAAAAATTGCGTTCTCTTTATATGATAGAAAAAAGCAATTATGTAGTTTTTAATTATAATAACTTGTAGGTACACCACGTAAGTATTAAATACTGCAAAGCTTTCGGTCCGTTAACCCGGACCTTCATCAGTGCAATTACTTGAATACACGTTTGCGCGTCACTTAAATATCATGTTAGTCGTGATTAGTTTGCTCGCGCTATTAATTAAACGGTTTCATTTAATTAAGTTCTAACTAATGCGCGCGCCCTAGAAAGCAGGGCGCGCGCATTAGTTAGAACTTAATTAAATGAAACCGTTTAATTAATAGCGCGAGCAAACTAATCACGACTAACATGATATTTAAGTGACGCGCAAACGTGTATTCAAGTAATTGCACTGATGAAGGTCCGGGTTAACGGACCGAAAGCTTTGCAGTATTTAATACTTACGTGGTGTACCTACAAGTTATTATAATTACTAAAGTCGCCATGCAATCATACAAGAAAATTATTATGTAGTTTTTGTTATTGAACTTATAATAATGTACTCTACAATATTGCTCACTGTATACAAAGTTGACAATTTGTCAACTTAATTAGCGCCTTACGTTCCACACATATGGTGCATCGCCTGACCATTTCATATGTTTCAAATAGCAACTGTATTCAAACATCTAGACACGTTTGAATACATTTGCTATTTGAAACATATGAAATTATTAATGTGGTAAAATGGCGAAATAGGTTCTCTGTGTCATTTATATGGTTCTATCATTTTTTAACACGATAAATCGTTCGTGTTTGTAATTAATGATTTCTGTACCACACACCAGTGGCAATATTTCGTGCAAGGTATCAACTCTCAATTACGTAAAACGTATTTCTTACAATGACATAATGCCAAGTGCACAAGTAAGCTATGAGCATGCATATAATACAGTATTGGCTTAATGACAAGAAACTGCACGCATAAAGTGAACACAGAAGCACCTGATGTGTATATCCACCTCACATAATGCTGTATTAATTTTATACTTTTAAAAGAGATACATCCAAGCCAGATAACAGGTAGGGAAAATATACATGCTTATTTTTTCCGTTTACATTTTGGAAAATTGAGGACACGGAAATAATTTGAAGTTACAATTCTGATCATACGTATTTTGCACATAACTAATATTTTGAATTTTAAAACTTTTTGAAATAATATTTTTCACTTGGATGATTTTGAAGATATAGGAAAAATTGACTTGTAAAATAGATTAAAATGTTAAAGATGCCTTTGGATAGGAAAACTGTTATTGAAACTAATGCCGTTAAAAATCTACAATTTTTAAGCTTTTCAGATTGTTTTAGAACAGGTACACGGGTAGATTTTGTATTTTAAAATATGCACGTATTGACATGTGGATTTTTTTTGCTAAATTGTACTATTTAAAACTATTCGCAACACAATTTTAATTATAGTTGAATTGCATAGCTCGAGAGTTGTACTTGATATAGGATTTTATTTATACGGCGTCGATCATTCAGCAAAAAAGAGTATTTCACAAAAAAATTCAAAAAAATTTTACATTTTGAAATATGTGTTAATTGCTTCAAGCTAGGGGATTTTGCATGCATGTAAGTCTAGTAGAAGTATTTACCCCCAATTAGCACAGTTAGCGCTAATATTTCATGTGGTGACATCATTACTACCACTTTCTCCACAGTGCATGCTAAATACGACATCGTCCAAAGTGCTGCACTAAGCATTAGGCTTTAAAAGCAGGTTTAATTAAAGTAGTATATTGGCTTAATCACAAGTAATTGCACGCATAAATTGCATGAACGTAATACAAAAATAGCTAGATTATGTTTAGATATCTACCGTACATAATATTCTACTTTCAAAGGAAATATAGGGAAAAGGTAGGAGAATTTCTGCATTTTTGATCCAAGGTTATTAGGTTTTTGGGTTAAAAAACAGTGGAAAATTTTAACAAGTTTAATAAAATTCAGTAAAGACAAAAAATACGCCTCACTAAAAATCACATTTTGTATATTTTTTTAAAAATTCGAATGGACAGATCGGTCGTGTTTGTGATCAATGACTTCTGTAGCACATGTGCACATGTAGCAATATTTGGTGCATGCTAACGCCCGTGCATATTTACCGCTACGACATCATGCCAATGACATCACGAAAAATCAAATTTTATTTCTAAAACAATTCGCATGGACAGATTTTTTACGTGTTTGCAATGAATGATTTTAATAGCATGCACACATGGTGCATCGCCCGACCATATTTCCTATTACGTGACATCATGCCAAATGCATAAGTAAGCTAAGTGAAGTACAGGCCTATAACGACAAGTTCCTGACGCGTAGAGTGCATTGAATAAATAAGTCTTAATTGTATAAGTTCAAAATAGAAATATATATGTATATATATATATATTATTATATAATATATATTATATATATTAATATATAATATATATATATATATATATACACCCGTTTGCAAAAACGTTGGCCGCAGATAGATATATAGATAGATACCCGAAATCTAATTAGAATTGCATATGTTGTGTAATATGATTGAAATCCCATGCAAATGTATTCATATGCAATTCTAATTAGACTTCGAGTATCTATCTATCTATCTATCTGCGGCCAACGTTTTTGCAAATGGGTGTATATATATATATATATATATTATTATATATATATTATATTATATATATATATATATACACCACACACTATAATATATATTTATATATATATATATTATATATATATATATTATATATATTATATATATATATATATATATATATATATATATATATATATATATATATAACAACATGTGTAAAATAATGTGCCCTCCCGGCTATCACCCGAGCGCAATGGTTACTCCTGCACTTGGGACACAGGACGTACGGTTACATATATATTATATATATAATATATATAATATATATATATATATATATATATATTATATATATTATATATATATATATATATATATATATATATATATATATATTATATATATATATGTGTGTGTGTATATATTATCTGCAAATATACAAATTGTTTACGTAAAAAGCAATAATATTACACTTCGCAGAGATATCCGAGCCAGCTGAAAGGTAAAGGAAATTTTGGTTTTTTAATGTAAGATTTTTAGGATCTTTGAAACAAAAGGTGGGCAACAGGAAAAGAAATCATTTATAACATTCGTCGCTTTAAAATTCTCCTTTTTACAATCACTGAGCATGGCTTGGCCATGATTCATGCAATTTTTAATGAATATATCGCGAGAAAACTGATTTATATATATATTTCCTCGAAAGCAAGAAATTGCGTTCTCTGCATATAATAAAAGAAAACAATTATGTTTTTTGTTTTTTAATATACAATACTGCATTCTACAATATTGCACACTGTATGCAAAGTTGACAATTCTTGACTAAATTAGCGCCTCATTTTATTCTTGAATGTAAAAATTTATGTTCCGAAGTGCTATGCTCTTGGATGTACTGTTTTCTAGACATGTTTAAATACATTTGCTATTTGAACCATGAAATTACTAATGTGGTAAAATGGCAAAATAGGTCCCCTGTGTCATATATATGGTTCAATCATTTTCAACACAATAAATCGTTCGTGTTTGTAATGAAAATGTTTTCTATAACACACATCGGTAGCAATATTTCGTGCAACAACTGTCATATACGTAAACGAATTTTTTACAACGACTTAATGCCAAGTGCACAAATAAGCTAAGAGCATGCATATAAGTGCAATATTGGCTTAATGATAAGAAACTGCACGCATAAAGTGAACACAGACACCTGATATGTATATTCACATCACATAATGCTGTATTTTTTATACTTTTAAAAGAGACACATCCGAGCCAGATAAGAGGTAGGGAAAATATATATATTATTTTCAACCTTTACATTTTAGAAAAGTTTGAGAACACGGAAATAATTTCAAGGTCCAATTCTGATAATACGTATTTTGCAGTTATTTTCACACTGAAAAATAGGAAAGTTGACTTGTCAAATAGATTAAGGTGTTAAAATTGTGCTGCGAATAGTTTTAAATACTACAATTTTTAGCAAAAATAGATTCACAAGTCAATACTTGCAGGCTTTAAAACACAAAATCTACCCATGTACCTGTTCAAAAACACACAAAAAAGCTTCAAAATTGTAAATTGTTGCCATTGAATTGAATAAAAGTTTTTCTATCCGAAGGCATCTTTAATTATAGTTGAATTTGATAGCTCGAGAATCAACATTATAATTGTACTTGATATAGGATTTTACTTATACGACTTCGATTATTTAGCAGAAATGAGTATTTCACACAAAAATTCACAAAAATTTTACGTTTTGAAATATGGGTTAATTGCTTCAAGCTAGGGAATTTTGGATGCATGTATGTCTATAGTAGAAGTATTTACCCCCAATTTAGCAGAATTAGCGCGAATATTTCATGTGGTGACATCATTACTACTACTTTCTACACAGTGCTAAATACGACATCGTGCAATGTGCTGCAGTATGCATTAGGCTTTAAGAGCAGGTTTAAGTAAATTAGTATATTGGCTTAATCACAAGTAATTGCACACATTAATTGCATGAACTTAACATAAAAATAACTAGATCATGTGTAGATATCTACCGTACATAATATTATACTTTCAAGGGATATAGGAGAAAAGGTAGGAGAATATCTGCATTTTTGATCCAAGGTTATTAGTTCATTAGGTTAAAAAATAGTGGAAAATTTGAACAAGTTATTAAAATTCCGTAAAGCCAAAAATATGAGTGCACGATAATTTACACTTTCAAGAGATATCCTAAAACTAAAAGGTTAAGAAAATTTCTCTTCCTCATTAATATATGATTTTTAGATTGTTGGAAGAAAATGATTGTGAACAATAATGAAAATAATGTATAAATTTAAGGTGGCTCCCTACAGTTTTAAGAATATTGAAAACTAATGATTTAGATTGAAATTTTTGGCAGAACATTTCTTGCTAAACGAAATGAAATTTTCCAGATATATTAACCAACATTCTAACAGTCAGAAATTGCCCATAAGCATGACGTCATTACCGTTGTTATGGTAACAATGGCGATTCAATATGGCTGACATTTAACCTATTCACGCATTTTACTCGAAAACAAGTTCAGTTACCCCAATTTTTTTTTTAGAAAAAGTTTTCTTGCAAAAAAATGGAAAATTTGAACGAGCTAAAAAAATTCTATGGAGCCAAAATCATTAAAAACTAAAAAGCGTGATTTTTCGTTATAGAAATTTTTTGGCTCTATAGAATTTTTTTTTAACTCATTCAAATTTTCCATTTTTTGTAAGAAAACTTTTTATAAAATAAAAAATGGGGTAACCGAACTTGTTTTCGAGTAAAATGCGTGAATAGGTAAAATGTCGGCCATATTGAATTGCCATTGTTACCATAACAACGGTAATGACGTCATGGTTATGGGCAATTTCTGACTGTTAGAATGTTGGTTTAATATATCTGGGAAATTTCTTTTCTTTAGCAAGAAATCTCGTGCTAAAATTTTAAATCAATACCATAAGTTTTCAATATTTTTAAAAATTGTAGGGAGCCACCTTAAGAGGAGATTTTTTAAAAAATCGCGTATTTTTTGTGAAAAAGGCTCAAAACTTAGCAACCAGGCCTTCGCTAAAATATTAAATATACTTCGCGGCCATTTTGAATTTACAAGTTTGTGTGTCGAGTGACAGCTGTTAACTGTTTTACTAACTTTTGGAGAATTTCGAAAGGCGAAAAGCTCCTTGAAATAAAGAAGAACATCAGGTGAGTGTTCGTTCAATTTTTTTGGTATTTTGAATGATTAATTTTCCATGCGTACATTTTTATCAGCGCGAAGGAGTGACACACACCAATGTGTAACATATTGAAATATACTGATTTTAGTGATTTGTAAGCCTTGTGATAAAATAAAAATTTCAAATGTTACGGTTTTTATTCCTAGGTCTCCAACACGTCTTGGAAAATAGGAACAATAGTTTCAGATACCGGTAAACTCGCATTTGGGTTGCAGAGAGTGGATGCATGGTTTATTATTGCATGCTCTGTGTAATAGATTGAAGATCAGTTATCACAACAATAATAAAGACCTAAATAATCTCTTTCAAGAACACAAACAAGGAGGAAGTCAAACTATTTTGATTTAATTCAAAAACAGCTGTCCTCTCTATTCTAACAATTAATTCATTTTGTGGTGGGTACAGAATATAGGGCATGTACTGATCATGTAGGACAATTGATGGGTCAATCATGGGACAGTTCATTCCAAAATTATAAAACTATAAGTATAGGTAATATATAATAATTATAAACGTAGCTTTATTGTTAAAATGTTATAACAATAATAGTAATAAAAGTGTTTTTGCAATCTTGTGTTATTTGACTTGTTTCCACTGTTTTTAAAGAAATTCTGCAATAAAAAGTAATATATATGTAAATAAGGATTTTTCATATTTTTATCATGCAATGGAAAATTCTTCTATAAGAGATTTATCAGGACAAATCTGGGGTTAACAAGAAAGGATGCTGTAGACAAATTTAGGATGTAGGATCCAGAGATAGGCATTTAGGTTGTAGGATCCAGAGACAAGCTGGGGCCTGTATTTGCACAAATTTGTGCAACATGTGTTTGTTTAACCAGGATAAATAAAACCATATACAATCTCAATAGAAACATAAAATGGGTTTAAAGCCAATTGTTTACACAGCTGACAGCATAGCTCTTTATTTTATATCCAAAAATCAGTTGGCAACACTGGGCTATTCAAGTAAACACAGGTTGTGTATATAGAAAATCTGTTTCATGTTGAAACATTGCAATTTTGTCATACAAACTCATATCGTACAAGCGAATTTTTGCAATATTTTCATCTTTGCCAATATTCTAGAAAGACTGAGGGTTATAAAAGATGCACTAATGTTGGCAAAACCAGACTTTAAAGAAAATAATGCAAAATCCAATTATTTAATTAGCAGTAAATCACTGTTGCCAAAGAAACACCTTGTGGGTAGATAATTAAGAATAAAAATACAATTTAAACAAGTTTTTATATTCAGAGCAAGTTATAACCCTGGACAAGCCTTGAGAGTTAACCAGGGATTGGAAAACATCACAGAACCACTTAATTGAACACAATGGAAATACAAATGAAAATAGTCAAATTCTGCGTGGACCATTCACCCAAAATTTTGAAAAACCACCTTTATTTTGCAGTGTGATACATAAACTTCAAGAATAAAACTCCCTTGGAATGTGCCAATCAATATTAAACATTATTTTTTCAATTAAGTGAAGCCTTTTATCATGTTTGTGCTCAGTCATGCAAAAGCTGACATTTTCAAAATAAAAAATTCTCATAATTCTTTTTTTAAGTTTCTTGCTAGAATATGGCTTCCATTATGATGATATTTGATCTTAGAGCTACATAATTATCAAACATTTTAATGTTTAACCAATAGCTAGAGTATTCTAAAACCGACAAAAAAAAACCTTCAATTTTTGCTCAATGTAGGGAAAATGGAGTGACTAAACTCTTTAGTTAGTAAAATTTCGCGAGGACCATTCGCTTAGAATTCCTTGAAGCAGGCACTGTTTTTTCCATATACATTGTATAGTATAACGTAGTATAGGTTCCACAATGTGCCAACTGGTTTAAACTTCGAAATATCTACAATATGATAAGATTATCGACACCCTAGACCGTCCGAAAAATTGTATACAATAAAAGTATTTGCCGATCAAAAATGAATTTTTATTCTATCAGTATTCTTTAAGTTTTTTTCCTTTTAAATGAGCGACCTTTTTTCAGCTATAAAAGCCTCATTAACGATGGCCTTAAAAATTTTACTGCAAATACACCTTGAAATTGATGCCGATCACAAAAAAACTGTATTCCATGTGTAAAAGCGTTATCGTATGCGCAAATAAACGTCAAGTTATTTTTGTTTTAATAACCTGGGGTCAAGATCAAACCGATCTTGGTAAGACACAACATCTGGGTACATATGTTGCCATCCATAGAAATAATTTCGAGATCTAACTACAGAAGAATAGAAACAAAAGAGTTAAGATAACCATACCTTTGTGTGTTCGACATTGGAAGAATTCGGCCCCAGTGTTTGAGGCGCATCATTCTCATCGAGTATGTTTTCATATCAAAAACAGAACAAAATGTAATAAATTCACTCCTTTGTCGCCATGTTCCAAAAAACAACAAAATTTACATATTTTTCGGAAAGCATGACGGTATTTTTGAGCCCAAGTTTCTCAATTTTTAAAAAAATCTCCTCTTAATTTTATTCGTTTTAAAAATTGGCGAATTCCGCTTACAATCACTGGGCTATGATTCATGCAATTTTGAATGAAATTATCGCCAAGACTGTATAATTATCCTCTCAAGCAAAAAAGTGCGTTTTATGCCAATAATAGAAGAAAGCGATTATGTAAATTTTGAGATATAAGTTAAAAAATTGCACTCTACAACATTTTATGTTGTATGTATAATAATGTAAAGTGGACAACATGTCGACTAAGTTAGCGCCATTATAGCGTTACCAATCGCTATGCTCTGACATGTGCTGTTTACAAGACATGTGTGAATACATTTGCTGTACGACTATATGATATCACTAATGTGACAAAATGCCAAATTAGTTCTCAGTGTCGTTCCGATTGGTGCATGTAACAACCGTCAATTACTCACTACGTATATTCCCTAAGTAAGCTATGAGCAGGTGTATAAGAATTTGAAATATCGATTGGTTTCAAAGGCAAACAGGAAATAAATAATTTATTATATTCAAATTTAGAAAGTGCAGTTTCGTACGGTGTAACTTCGTGAGTTAGTCAAAAACTTACTACGTATGTATTCCCAACAACGACATCATGCCAAGTGCACAAGTAAGCTTAGAAGCATGTTTAAGTACAGCATAGGCCTGATGAAAAGTAACCGCACGCGGCATAAAGTGAACACAGAAAAACACCAACATGATGTGTGTATCCAGCTCACATAATATTGCTTGACATATAAAGAAGCATTAATTTTATTCTTTTAAACCAGATACAAGAGATAGGGAAAAGTTATATATTTTTTTTTAATTAAGATATATTTATTAAGAAAGTGCATCTTCCAACCATTTAAAAAGCATGATTGATAAATGGAATGGTCGTGCGAGACCAATTGATTGTTAGATGTTTTGAAATATTGATTTATTGCAAAATTCCAACCACAGAATTAAAGAGACAGGCTCATTTTATCATAAATTGATTGCTTTTTATAAAAAAGTTGATATCAAATGACACAATTAGCTTACAACGAGATTTATTTCCGGAGATTCTCATGCCGGGTTTTAAAGATTCCGGAGATTCTCATTCCGGGTTTTAAAAATTCCAGAGTTCTCATTCCGAGTTTTAAAGATTCTGGAGATTCTCGTTGCGGCTTTTAAAGCTTCCGGAGATTCTCATTCCGGCTTTTAAAGATTCCTCGTTCCCCGTTCCCCGTTCGCCGTTCCTGGTTTCCCGTTCCCTGATTCCCCGTTCGATTCATGGTTTTAAAGATAGCAATATTCTGTTAACAAGTTTCAGCAATATTCTGTTAACAAGTATGCAATAGCTCCTGCTGAGAGCTAGCCGTCTGAGCGGCGACTATGCCTCATAGTTACTGGTGGGGAGCCAATCAGAATGCTCGAAAGCCATTTTTCAATACAGAAATTATACTAAAGACCCATATAGACTAGACTCATTTATATTTTATGCTAAAAATACATGCATGCAAAGTCCCCTCCCTGAAGCAATAAACATATATTTTCATCACTGAAATTCTGTAATACTCGTTTCTGCTGAATTATCGGAGTTGTAAAGTAAAATCCTATATTAAGTACAACTATAAAGCCAACTCTCGAGGTATCAAATTCGGCTATAATCTTAATTGTGCTACGAATAGTTTCAAATACCACGATTTTTAGCGAAATTTCAATTACTTTTTTAACACATCCACCTTTAAAAATACATACTTTCCTAAATTTTACAATTTTACGAGTCAATTTTTCGTGTGTTTTTGAGACCATACAAATGAAAAATACTATTCAAAAAAAGTGTTACAATTCAAAATATCAGTTAATATGCTGACGTGACAAAAATTTTTATTTAGCTAATCGCACGTTTGTAAACGTTTGCTAGTTACCAGTTTTAACTTGTCTTGAACTCACGCATGTGCATAACTTCGCTTCATTTGAATGACGACGAAACTACCTGATTGGAAATTTTCAATTTCGATTTGTATAAAAAGAAACTTTAAAAAGAATAATTTATAACATTTAAATTTATTCTAAAAATTAAACTTTGCGCACACACTAAAATTTTGTTTCCAAAATTGGTACTACCAGCACAAAGTCACTATGCAAATTGCAAGAATTCATCATTGTTTACTAGGAATTTTCTTATTTCGAAAATGATTGCCGTATTGCAAATGATGATTTTGATATATTTTGGTGGAAATCTGATCAATGGAAACGAGGATATCCCTATTTGTCACAAACAATTGACTGAACTTAAAGATGACGTCAAAGCATGGCGGACCAGATGTTTGAACGCCAAAACTGAAAAAGAAGTTGAATCTCAAAATTGTCAGACGGCGAAAGAATACCACAAGAACAGAATGCGTATACATGTTGACATGTGTTTCTATGATGGTACTTAAATAATTATATGTTTTTTAACGTACAACGACTTTTTTAGGTACATTCGATTACAATCATGTGCAAAAATTGAGACACGGTGATTACACCTAGTATCTACCCCTCTCCCCCAAGCAATGTCGTTCCTATGATACCAAGTTATTTGATTCGCCGAAAATATCACTCTCAACATTGTCAATGGGTGAAGGGAAAATTAATACGAGAAACTTTACAAAACAGTTGTCAAAATGAAAAAAAATATGTTTAAAATAGGTAAAGTCTCATAATTTTTGCCCATGATTGTAGGTTCACGTTCTAATGAAATTTACTCAAAAACCGCAATAAATAACATGCGCTCGAAATACCAAAAAACAGCCATAGTTTTATAATGAAAACGATGTTCAGTTCTCATTTCGACAATACAACGGACTTTTTTTGCACTAAGTATAACATCTGCCGTAATTTATTGCAAATACTGCAATTTTATTAGCTTTGAAGAATTGCAATTTGAGCATTAATTTCACCCTTTGCCAGGTTTAATTGCACTGTTGTATTAAGCCACTGAAATCAGTCTTAAGTTATACCGATTCTAGGCTTTTCTTGGCCGCACATAAATTCTAAATGTTAACTTTACCCATCTTTAAAAATTCTTCATTACCTAGGACCTTACCCAGAGCAATATTTGCTCTTGGGGAACCTGAGTGGAATCTTAGCTGTAGATTTGACTACACTTGATGACACAGTGATAATCTATGGTAAACAAAATGTTAATTCGCTAGATATTGATACTGTGGACAAGAAAATATACTTTGTAGAATATGAGAAAGCGATTTATCGAGCGAATTACGACGGTACAAATGAAGAAGTCGTTGTAAAAGATGCAATGGCGTCAGCATTAACAATCGATTGGATAGGACGTCGTATTTTCTGGAGTTGTAGCCACCCAGGTAGCATCAATGTGGCGACATTGGACGGCAAGGACAAAGGAAGGCTAATTCCATCCTTTTATGCTTCAGGAATAGCAATTGACCCAATCGCAGGGTAAGTAAAGCATATTAAGGTAACCTGATGCAAGAGCCGCTTTAATGGCGATTCTCTCTTTTCTGCTACTTTCGCAATAATTTTGTTATTTATATTGAATGATGGTTTTTTACGACAGTCACAGTGTCAATGAAGCAACACACCTAGAATTATTCATTAAAAACCATAATGCTCCACCCTTGATTGACTAACCTATTCTAGTCTTTAGCTTCTGACGGAATATTATAAACGGCTTCATGACTTTCTGTTAGATGGCTGTTTTTCCATCGAAATGAAAAATGCTTTGAAGACGTAAATAATCTTTAAATGACTTTCTGATGTTTTGAAATTTAATATCTTACCTGACTCACAATATTTGCAGCCACTGTCATCACGTGATCGCTCTAATGTATATTGTGTTTCTCTGTAGATACCTCTTTTGGACTGAGGAGCCTTTTGGAGTGGGGAAAATAGACTTGACCGCTAAAAATCAAAATATATTAAAGATTTCTGCTGTATATCAAAATAGCCCTGTATCTCTAGATTATCACAGCAAGAAAGTGTATGCGATTAGTTACCTGAAGGAAGAAGGTGTCGTAATTGAAACGGATTACTATGGTCGTGGAAGGAATCAAATGTTTGATGGTTATTTACAGGATGTTATTGGAGGCATTATTTACTGGAAAACCAAAAACTCGATCGTTATAAATGTAATGAACATCTCTAGCAGAAATATTTTAGGTCATATTCGGTTACCAAAAAGCTACAATGCAAAAAGTCTTCTGGTCTTAGACCAAAATCGGCAACCAGAAGGTACGTTTCTACAGGGCAAACCACGATATTAGTTCAAATTATTATTATCTTTATTAAATAGAAATTTTCATGCAATGGTATCAAATTTACGCAATCTTGGCGTCAAACTTTTCAATGTTGTATAAATTCTCAAATATTCGTTCCAAAAAAATTAATTGGGATTCAAAAAGTCCTATTGGTGAAAAATGTGCACATCCTGATAATAGTTTCAGGTCGGAAAAGTGGCGTTATTCCAATCAGAAAATCGTTTATTACATAATATTTTATTGAAATTGTCGGTTTTCATTGTTGATACACTGACACAAAATTTTAGAAATTCACACAGTGATAGAAATGAAACACCGAGTGATTCCAATCAGTGAATTGAGTTATTTGCTGACATGAGTCCCGTGCATAAAGTCTGGTCACATAAAAAAGTCGGTCGTTCACTGAATCTGTGAATTTCTTAATGGTAGACTTAGGGGTGGAAGTTGCGGATTCTTTTATTGCCATCTACAGGTCATTTTTGCAATTGGGAGAATACTGCTTCCCATCGACATAAACCTGGTGCTTAATGATCGACCACCATTTCTCAATTGGATTCAAGTCAGGGGAGTTTGGGGAGCCAAATTATTAGGTTATCATTCATGAAACTAATACATTTCAAAAACGCTTTTGTCGCATGGGACGCAGCGTTGTCATGCATGAAGATGATCTTTTTCAGTTGTGACGATGGAAGGTCATCGAGCCATGGTTCATTCATTTCAGAAACTGCAATACGTGACGGAGTTCATCTTTACGCCTCCATCTTCTTGTTGGAGTCCTCCTTAGAGATCTCCTCTTAGACGGATTGTGCAAAAACCTTTTTAATGTCACAACATTCAAAACATGGCGACTTATTTTTTCAGCTATAGCTTTGGGTGTTTTACTCTTAGCTATTTCTTTGATAATTACGCTTTTCTCGCCTTCTGTTAGGTCTTTACCTCGTCCCATCGGGATCACAAATTTTTTAAACTAATGGACTTTGATCAGGTGACTAACATAAAATGTAAAGATTGGGACAATGTTTCCACGATTTTTATGTGAGTTATGCGGCTAATTTAAATGTTTGAGTATTGCTAAAATCTATTATAAAACTAATATCGTGGTTCGCACTATATAGCCTTCTTTTCACAAATGAGTAATTTTTAAATGATTAAAACAATAAATATTGTAATACAGTATGTGTTACCGAGCGTGAGGTCTGTACTGTGAAATATCAATTGTTAAATCATGCAAAAAAACTCGGTCTGATATTTCATGACTCTACAGACCCAACAAGCAAGGTCAATAATTGGTTGATTATATCACTGAACTGCATGCGTGAGACATTCGGGATACTAGTCCAGATACGGAATATACAGACCACGGTCCTGACATTGGGTTATACGGACCTCTAGTCAACCAATCAAAATAGAGAATTGGGAAAAGCCATAAAATAATTAACACTTATTTACGGCGAACGAAGGAAACATTGTGTTTTGTGGACCCGAGACCTGTGGATATTTCATGAGGCGAAGCCGAGTGAAATATCGATGGTCGAGGGTCCACAAAACATAATGTTTCCTGAGTTATCGGTAAATAAGTTTTTTATTATATACCAACTGTCAAAGAAAAACCAAACTACAAGGTAAACAACGAAGTATCTATTCATAAGAGACCTATTTTCAAATGGATAAACAGTCTAAAGGTCGTACGATTAAAGTTGTTATTTCCCATGAGATAACACGTCATCTCACTCTGCAGGGGTTCGCACTAGCGACATCAAAATTTCGTCACCCTTGCGTGATTCGCTCTCGACCAATACGAACACCAAACTTTGACAAGTGGTATAAAATAATAACCACTGATAATAACTAATACTTCAAAAATCGTAATATATGTACGCCGCTAGAAATACAGTACTTTGCTAAAGTTTTAGGCCCCCAGTCAAATTGTCACTTGTTAGTAAAATTCATGCTATTGCAAGACATGCTTGGTAGAAAGACTTGTAGTGGTCTTGCACTTGGTACAGCCACCATGAGAGACCATTATTGCGGCACAATGCCCACTCATTGACCTAACAAACTTGTTTGTTACATCTGGATCAACAGCCTCACGTGATACGAAAATGGTCTCTTTCATTCTTCCAGATGTCGAGATGGTCTTCTATCTGACCTCTTCTTCACTTATTCCCAAAAATGTTCTATGAGGTCTACGTCAGCTATCTCTTATAGCCCTGGGCTGGTCAATATCACTTTCTTTCAGGCTCTTTTCTGAATGACATGGTGCCCCCATCTTACTGGAAGATATCATCTCCACCACAAAGCCATCTCATTTATTAGGAAAGTTCTAGATGCAAGCCAAACATACCAATTTCCGTATCTAGTCGGACTTTCTAAAAGGTGGAGAGAGCTTTGCCGTTGAGACTTTATCTTTGAACAAGATAGGGCACCATGTGACAGAGAAAAAAGCCCCACCGAAAGAAATATTAATCAGTTCAGGGCAGCGAAAGAATTCTCACCTAAACCTGTTCGAATATCTTTAGGAATAAGGGAAGAAGAGGTCAGATAGAAGACCATCTCGACATCTGGAAGAATGAAAGAGACCATTTTTGCATCACGTGATCCAGATGTAACAAAAAAGCTTGTTAGGTCAATGACTGGGCTTTGTGCTGTAATAATGGTCTCTTATGGTGGCTGTACCAAGTGCAAGACCACTACAAGTGTTTCTACCTAGCATGTCTTGCAATACCATGAATTTTACTAACAAGTGACAATTTGACTGAGGGCCTAAAACTTTTGCACAGTATTGTATATTGATACTGAAGAGATTGCATGATTCACATTCTTAACTATTAATGTCTATGAAATTTAAAGCATATTGAAATACATTGCCTAGCAAAAGTGTTTGCCAAAACAACTGGCGATGCACTGGATGGGTAACTTTAACGATTATTTAACTATAACTAAACGTATCCCCATTTAAAATACACAATTTTATACCTACAAAAGCATAAGAGTTTTATAGTAAGACCAGTTTTATATATACTTGTATATTCGTAAAAAGGAGAAATTGTTTCCACATTTCAAACCCTATGACTGATGCTTATAAATTTTCATTCAAAGGAAGATGCTTAAAGCTTTCATGTCTCCACGGTTACTGTTCTAACACTAACGGCGCTGAAATTTGTCATTGTGATAAGGGTTTCAAATACAACGGATATGCTTGCACAGGTATGTATAATAAATAATTACTTACTATTTCTCCCAGACAATGTTCCATTATAAGTTCTTTAAAAGTTTGCATTGTGATAAAATAGTGAATTTGTTCGTTTGTTTTGGGAAACACCACAATTTAGTTGTGCGATTTTAGTAATAGGAGCAGCTGATCACAACACTTTTTAATAAAAAATATTTGGGTGACTGGGCAATGCATATATGTCTTTGGCAAACAAAGAGTATAATACCTCCCGGGTAGAGGGTAAACCTACTCGCCAGAACTACTGTCTCCCATACTGCATGAATTAAATCATAAAGTCTCAGACAGAAGTATCTATATAAGCTAGACAGAACAATTAATAATAGTAATTACACTGAGTGGGGTGCAATTTGGTGTGAAATCAAACCCGTGATTAGAAAATTTGTAATCACAAGTTTGATTTCACACCAAAATTGCACGACACGAAGTGCAATTTCCATTTTATTATATTTATTCTGAAATGACACAAAAAAGTAAACAAATTGAAAACGACTTATTGGCTGAAATAACCGTAAACGGTGTAAAATGCGAGTAATTTTCATCTATTTTTGTCAAGAAAATTTGAGGGCATTTAAAATTCAAAACAAGACGCCTGTTCTGACGTTAACTTCGGCGTGCCGCGCACGTGCCAGTCTTCAATATAATGCTTCTGAACATAAACAATACAGTTCATATTCATATTCATTTAGATACCTTTCGAACCTAAATGCTGTTCGATCGCGAAATTAAGAAGCACATCGTACTTTAAAAAGTATAGAAGTTCAATTGTTCAAAAATTTAAATAAACCGCATGATGCATTCACCTTGTCTTACACTTTGCCTTTGAAATTCGTGCTTATATATAGTTATATTAAGTTTTCAATCCTGTGCAAACTGCGACGTGTCAACGCGCAGCGATATTATTAAAATAGGACCAGAATCTACATGTATTAAATATATTCTTACCCCAATTCAATCTAAACTTAATCGAACAGCATGAAAAGAACGGTTTATTTGTTCCTCTTGGAGGATTGCCGTATCATGCGAGCGAAATCGAATCGCGCATCGGAAAATTAGCCAAAGCTGTGCACCACAACTCTTGGGAGACAAGATTGTGACGTAGATAAATCCGATCACATACACTTTTCAAATACTAGTATATTTCGCACCATTACACACTTGCGACGACGAAAAATAATAATAAAAAAAATAATAATAAAAAATAAATAAAACAATAAAAACAAAACAAAACTAAAGCGAATTTTCAACTCCGTCGCTGACGCCGGATTAATAATAGAATTTCGTGCCATTTTCCCCTGTAATTTGATTTGATAGTCACACTGAGATACTAAAGCTGATTGGTTATTGTGGTGCAGAGCTTCAATCTCATTGGCTTATAAATTTTGTGATTATTGCTCAAAAATAGTGCGATTTGGGAATTAATCACACTATTTTTAACCAATCAGATAGCAAGAAACACCATTGATTTCAAAACGAATATAATAATATAATTCATAGTTACTATATACCTTCAGGTATCATTAATACTCCCTTTAGATATCGATGAATGCATGTCATCACAATGCAATCAAAAAGGTTTTGAACGCTCGTGCAAAAACACACCAGGTTCTTTCGTTTGTACTTGCAAGAGTGGGACCATTTTCGATGGAGTTACATGCTCAGGTACGTGCTCGCATTTTAGTTCTTTTAGTCAAAGAACGATTTAGGTGTTTATCCCATAAAATGTTCTTCTTCTTTCTAAGACTTGAATCATTGTGTGTGTTCATTAAACACCCAAGTATATGACAATGCCTATGTATGCTCAACTGATTTTGTTGAATCGTGCTATAGGTGCAGGGATTCTACAAATATTTCTACATCAAGATCTCCATCTATTAATATAATATATTATGTGATTTGACTAGAACCCATAAAAAAGTTTGCTTAAAGAAGAAAACATTAACACTGAATAACAATTGCGCGGTGCAGGAACAACGGCGAATATATCTTTACATCTGTATAATTGTCTATAAATTCTCTATATATTATTCTTATAGCCCATTCTGAACTGCAAATCCGATTAAATGGTTCAAGTACTAACATGAGCGGAAGAGTGGAAATATATCATCCAACATTTGGCTGGGGAACAATCTGTGATATAGAACATAGAGAAGCGGTAATTTTTTATGTTTATGAGGTCATTTGTCGTCAATTGGGTGTCGCTGGAGCACGAAATTTTAGGCAATTTCGCGAAGGAAGTGGTCCTGTATTGCTTTCTAAAGTATTTTGCAGTGATGATGAGTTATACATCTGGGATTGCACACATGCTGGATGGAATATGCCTACTTTACCCTGCACACATGATCGTGATATCGGTGTGGATTGCTACTGAGATCACGATAATTTACTCGGCTTGGCCACCGTTGCAAATTAGTACTTCTGTGACGCTACGCTAAAATTTTGCTGTTGAGCAACTGTGAAAACAATGGTCTATTAAATAAATAAATAATAATAATAAATGAAAATTAGGCATGGCGGGACTAAATCGTCATGCTTTTTACGCCACTGCTCTGGATTGGATTATGAACAGAAGTAATTTTTCTTTTTTCTAATACACAAGGAAACGTTTAAAATAATTCAAATAATACTTAGGAAAAAATCAACGATTCTGTTGATGATTTGGTGAGTTTTTGGTGAGTTGATTGATCTATATTCCAATAGGTCATGTGATATAAAGTGTGATTTAGTGCAGTTTCTGGATATAATTATTATAGCTGTATTTTTTAACCAGCTAGAGACTGTGCATGGAGAGGGTGTTAGAAGAATGGTTGGTTTTCCTGTTTTTATCATTTGTGTGAGACAAAAATGTCCAGTCTGTAAAAAGGGAATAAAATTTTGACTACATATGAGAGATGTATTATCGATGTCGCGTGATCGATTTTTCTGATTGTATTCTTTTGAAATTTCAAGCTCATCCTATGAGATTAGTTACACTCGAACGTATTAACTACAAAGCGAACATAAAAATTCGATCGCGCGACATTTTGTGCTAAATAGCATCCCTCTTAACGCACTTTTTGTTTTATAAAAGCAAACTGGTTATTTCATGGTGTAACTAGTTTATTTGTAGGATTTGGGTTAATGTTTACGGGAAATAATTTGTGTATTACGTAAGTATGACATAATTTTAGTACCTGTCATTACATTTAATTGTTATTACATCATAATTAAGTATTTAATTAGTATTAACTAACTGGCATTTGGTATTGAAATTTTACCAAGTAAAAATTATATTATAATTTTCCTATGTTGTTTTTTTTAATTCTGATGACCGTTCTTAATCAATTTTATGTAATCCAAAAACCTTTAACAAGGTTTTTGGATGGAGTGGCGTTTCTAATACCGACTATTATTCATTTCCTAGAGAACGTAGAAAGATTGCCAATAGGGGGCTTTAGCAGCTACTATGAGAACCACTACGAGATTCGTCATGTTATATCTAGCGCGTTGTTTGCTTACGCTATCACCCAAACCTTGCAGTCGTCGCCTACAACACAATATAATTGGACAAAAAAGTGACATGTTTGATCACATAGCTTGGTACTGTGCCATTAATACCGCAAAAATATTGAAGGTAGTAATCTTTAACATTTCAGTGACGAGCTAGGTTATACATATTCACCATTCATGTCTCATGTTGGCATGATATAACAAATTTTGTAACGAATTAAAACTATATGGAGGAAATATTAACAGTCCCGTTACGCCTTTTCAGTTTCATGCAGTAGGTTACTCGCTGACTACTGAGCCCGCGGCAAAAAAGTCATAATAGCGGTTGTCTTCATGAATTTTGCCTCATCTGCTTGAGCTCCTAGCCATTTAATTGGTTGAGAGAGATTTTGACTCATCTTGTCAGGGGTCTGACTCATCCAAGCTCCAAATAAGCGTCTTGATTAGCTGAAAAAGGGAGAATTTTCGGACTGTGTAAGATCTTATGGCGGCTAAGGCTATATATATATATATATATATATATATATATATATATATATATATATATATATATATATATATATATATATACGTAATTTGTATCACAGAAACTTGGCTTACCAACAATATGCCTGATGAAATTGTTACAATAGACGGTTATTCAATTGTTAGAAAAGATAGAGCAAATGATAGTAACGGTGGTGGTGTTTGTATTTACATAAAGAATACTATTCCGTTTGGGCTTAGATCCGATCTGGCTCATAACTCAATAGAATACATATGCGGTCTTAAACAAGTCGTGCATGCAGGTACCAACGAGGAAAGAGCACGTTTTGGATATAATAGTCACTAATATATCTAAGTACTATTACCCACCAAACACATGCGCCTTTAGATAACTTAGATCATTTGCTGGTATTTTGGAAATCGAAGGGTATTAAAAAAATCAAGGAATGTCACAAAAAAAGTTGAAGTCCGCCCAGCTAAAAAATCCAGTCTTTTTGCATGGTAGCTAGTTGGTTAAAAATGGAAGTCTATCAGAGTTGGTAGATATGCAAATATTTGAGGCCAAATTGTCATTAGTGCTATGAAGAAAACAAAAAAACAAAAGGCAAAAACAAAGGAAACAAAGAATTAGTGTGTTGTTGTTTGGCCTCAAATATGCAGCTATCTACCAACCCAGGAGTCTAGTACGTGCAGCTATACATCGAATGAGAAATTAGAACATTTTACTCATATTATTCAAGATAAAATTGAACACTATTTTCCAAAGCGTACTGTAAAGTTTCATGTAAACGACAAGCCATTTATTACTGGGAAAATTAAAAACTTCCCCAAGATTGTGTTGCATTGTATTTGTAATTTAAAAAGACCAATAAGAAGACCTAATGGGTTATTTTACTTCGTGACGAGATGCCATCGCTTTTTGTAAAACAAGCATTTGCAAAGAATTATAGTTTTCTTTCGGAGTTATGCGCTAAACAAGAAGGCAAGGTGCAGTGGTCCAACAATACTGCCTAATAATCCGAGCTCGTTCAAACAATAGGGAAGAGACACACCAGAGCCTTCAGTAAATATCTTTGTAATAACTAATTATACTGAAATAAGACAACATGAAGAAAATTAATTGTTCATTACATGCAAGCTTAAAAGAGTGCAATTTAGCCAATAAGCAATACATAGATAACAATAATTAAAATTATAATTACGAGTGGAAGTCAAGTTCTTCTCATAATATGACGTCCTGAGAGAGAAATTTTCAATGTTTTCCTTCTTTATTACGTGTCTAGTTTGGTGAATATTGATAACTAAATAAGGTCAAAGGGTTATAGCAACCACATCAGGTTTGATGTTCCATCTCTTATCCCCAGCAACTTAATTTTCCCAATGTGTGATAACCACGTTCATCAAGTTTATCGTTACCTGTATCGCCAAATCTGAGTTCAGTAACAGGCAGCGTATTCCTGTCTGTTATGTATCCACTGTCTTCACGCCATGCTGCGTCATTCTTGTCACAATTACATTTTCTTCCACCTGCACAGCTGTTGGTCATTCCACATGAACATTTTCCACTGTCCACTGCCGCTCCACCCCAATAATTCATCTTTGAACCTTGACGTGATACTCACCATGCATCGGAATCTGTCAACAACATGCTACCAAAACATTCATATTTTATGAACTGCTTACAATTCTTCGACTGCTTGATAATCGCAACAATCTGCTCTAGGGAAATGTCATATTTAATCTCTCTCCTGTAAGAACCTCGAGGATTATATCCATCAACAAATGTTCTCGATTCGCTGTCATTTCCAATCTCTGTCACACCAACACCATTCTTTGACGTCATGTTGCAATAAACTGCAACTGAAAGGTTAAGCACATGAGGTTTTATGGGATACATTCCACTACCAGCTGAAGGATATTTCTTTCGTAAAAAGGAGCAAGATTTGTTGACGTGATTCGAAATTCCTGTAAATGAGGATAAAGGACTTTGTTACCGCTGGAACATGTTTGCAAAAAATCTCGGCTAACGTATTTACATATATATATATATATATATATATATATATATATATATATATATATATATATATATATATATATATATATATATATATATATATATATATATATATATATATATATATATATATAGATTAAATATGACATTTCCCTAGAGCAGATTGTTGCGATTATCAAGCAGTCAAAGAATTGTAAGCAGTTCATAAAATATGAATGTTTTTGTAGCATGTTGTTGACAGATTCCGATGCATGGTGGGTATCACGTCAAGGTTCAAAGATGAATTATTGGGGTGGAGCGGCAGTGGACAGTGGAAAATGTTCATGTGGAATGACCAACAGCTGTGCAAGTACTTCGCTCTGGTACTTTTGTCCATGTACTTTTGCTCTAAATTGAGCCATGTGTTCACTTGTGGATATATATGTAAGGTGTATTTGTTCTTCTGCACAAGTATAACCAACCGGGCAAGCAGAAAATTCTACTTGACCGCGGTGGGAATCGAACCCGCGACCTTCGCATTTCTAGAACGATGCTCTACCGTCTGAGCTACAAGGCCAAGTTGGCTTTGACGACTGTGTCGTTCCCAAGACGACTGTGTCGTTCAGACAGTAGAGCATCGTTCTAGAAATTCGAAGGTCGCGGGTTCGATTCCCACCGCGTCAAGTAGAATTTGCTTGCCCGGTTGGTTATACTTGTGCACAAGTACAAATACACCTTACGTATATTTATATATATATATATATATATATATATATATATATATATATATATATATAATATACATATAATATATATACATACATATATATATAATATATATATATAATAATAATATATATAATATATATATATATATATATATATATATATAGAGAGAGAGAGAGAGAATAATACATGGATGCGCGGAAATATGGAATTTATTTCGAGTGTAGAGAATGATATCGAACGAGTGAGCGCAGCGAACGAGTGAGATATCTTTCTCAACACGAGAAATAAATTCCATATTTCCAAGCATCCATGTATTTTTCTGTTTATTATATAAAGCGTATAGTTTTTACAAAAACAATATATATCCATTTTCATCAACTTCAAATGCTTTATTTAATAAATATTAACGTGTTTCAACTGAAAAAAAACAAATTTAAAACGAGAAACCTTTCAATGGCAATGCATGCAAAACTTAAAAGTAGGTTACATGGCATTTTATAATTCATGCTATTTATGCAACAGATTATTCAGAAAGTTTGAAAATATACTTAGGTTTCTTGGCTGCTATCACTACTTTCTAAAGGACAGAGTCTACGATATTTTCTCTTCGGACTTTCAGCTATTAAAGTTTGGCTATTTGACGCTGTAGAGCTTGCAACGTGTATGTTGAAAGTACCACCAGTAATATAATTACCTCTGAACATCGATAAAGTTTCTGTTTCATTGTTTTGCTTCCCTGCCTCAAGGACTAATGCCCTTGAGTACGTGTCATTCGTCGTTTGTGACAAGGTTCGTGACGGCGACGGAGTGTCTGCAGACAACAACGATGAAATGGCTTCTTGTTGCTCTTCACGTAAACAGCTATAATTGTTTATAGATTGAAGATTTTTGTGGCCTGTCACTTGAGCAATATGTGTTGGTGGCACGTTATGATCCTGAAGTTTTTGGACAAGGGTTTTTCTTGCGCTGTGGTTGGTAATACGCTTATTAGCCCCAATCTCTGCCTTTGCAGCACAATTTTTCATCAAAGTATTAAGTTTGTTTACACCCATTGGCTGTGCTTTAAACCAGGGTTTGCAGTCTTCGAGTGATGTTTCGTGGGAACGACAATGGTTTACACTTAAGTAAAATGGCGAGTTTGGTGATAGGGTTTGTTCTGGTCGTTTACTTCGATATAGTTTGTAGGCAAAAACCGGATCTCGCTCCGGTCCAACGGCTTTGTTTTCAAACATTTTTGGTTTTACTGCTCTTCGATTTGCAGGATTATCACCTGTCTAGTTTTTGTTTGCCTCTCTACAGTATTCGAGGTATTCTTTGCCATTTAGGTCGGTTTTTAATTCAATATCTCCCCATTTCAAATCTCGTTGTTCCTTGCCTCCTCTCAAACCAAAGTGCAAACAATTGAACCAGAGAATGTTAACGAGGGCTTCTGCTGAATGAATTCCCATAACTTTCGAAGTAAACAGTGCAGTTATCTCGTCATCAGTAAGTGGAGCAGCTTCTTGCGGTTTGTTCCCTTTACCAAGTCTTTTTAATTGCTTCTGTTTTGACTTCAAAACATCTCGAGTATTCGCAAAACCTTGACCATTGATAACTGACTCGCTGTATCTAAATTTTTTAAGGTATCTGTCCACAGAAGCTATGAAACCTCGCAAAGTTGTTGGTTCATATTCTTCACCAGACTTTTTTCGGACTGATACAAGGAATTTAGATAAATATCGATCTAAATTTGGCGGAGGAATCTCTTCAATGGGTCTAGTTTCTCCCTCATTCGCAAGAAAAAGTTTAACGAGCCCAAACATCACTTGCCGTTTTTTTCTTCGTATTTGTACTTGCTTCTGTGTCCACAAAACATTGAATGTCGTCCTCACTGTGAGGTACAAAGCGATTCGATGCCATACTTTAAAAATTTTAAGTGAAATTGTACATCAAAAAGAACAGCCAGTTTAAAGAAGATGAAAAACAAAAATACAAAACTCGAAAATAGTCAATATTGTCAAAATACATGCTTCCACTTCTTGCGATTGCTTGCATACTAATCAGATTTTTCCCACTACCCCTCCCCTCCCCTCCTCCCCCCTCCCCCCCTCCCTCCCCTCCCTCCCCTCCCCTCCCCTCCCCTCCCTCCCCTCCCCCCCTCCCTCCCCTCCCTCCTCCCCTCCCTCCCTCCCCTCCCCTCCCCTCCCTCCCTCCCCTCCCCCCCCTCCCCTCCCCTCCCCTCCCCTCCCTCCCCTCCCCTCCCCTCCCTCTCCCACACAAACACCCCTCAATGAGAAGTAAATCTGTTTTCAAACATCAGCAGAAGCAGTGTATTAAAAACAAAAAGGAATCATAGAATTATAAGTTGAATGAATTGACATGACCACCTGCAGCCTGCTTGTTCTTAAAATTAAATTAAGCTTTGCTTGGCTTGTTTTTCAATGTTACAGGTCATCACGCGCGACAGTTTGCCTAAAAGCGACAAAACCGATTTATTCTAAAACCATTATTACTCTATTTCTTCACTTAAGCTTTCATGCCTGCAAAGAAACGTAGCTAGTTAAGAATTGATAATGGCCAAAAGTTGTATTTACATGTTGCAGAACAATTTTTTTGTAACAATCTACTTACATGAAATAGCTTCGAAAAAAGACAGATAATATCACGTAATAACATATAGCTAGTATCACTTAATACACAAAGTATCACTTTTGACTTTTCAGAGCTCGGCGTCACTGTCAAAAACCTACCATGATGAATAATCACCGAGAGATAACTAATCAAATTCTAACATAACCCACGACAAAAAGTCGATAGGCGACGCTTGACTGTCCCGGGAATAATTATCAACGAATGCATGACGCATGATAAAAACATGCACGTAACACATCTTAAAACATGCACACTCTTCTAGATGGCCATGTTTTCTTCCGCATGCTGAGAGTCTGAGTGTACATAAGAAAGTTTAGTTGAATACCCATTACTTTCATGTTTAGAATGACACGGAACAAAAGGACGTATATACGTGTAAAATTATAGATGTTTACACGTACCCGTACATTTTTGTTACAAAGTTACATTAGACATCAATTATACTTCTCCAATATGGACAATATGCCACGCTACGTACGCGTGACATATTATTTATATGCTGTTCGAAAATTACATTATTTTACACTTTATTATATTTTATTCTTCATCAGAGCTGAAGAGTTTTGTCCGTGGGACTTTTGTGTTTTGTTGCATACTAAGATATAGTGTTTGTCGTTTGTCGTCAACTTTGTCATCGACATGCAAACCAGGCACGACAGATATATGTCAAAAAAATTTGTATAATAGTAAGAAATTTTAGTTGAACGCCTATACTCTCATGCATCTTAAAATCACGGAACAAAAATATACAAAGGATGTATACGTATATATAACTGTATATATACCTTTACACTTTTGTGACAAAATCAAATGAATTACTATGTTTACATTATGCTATACGTGACATATTATCAATATATATAATTATATTGACGTTTCTTGAATTTATTCATGATAGCTAAGCACAAAGTGAAATGAAATAAGAACGAAATCGTCGTCGAGTAAAGCCAGGAGTTAAACAGCATTGTTTGGTCCAAAATGTTATAAAACAGAAAAAGTCCGGCGTGCATGAAACTTTGCTGTAGCTCTTTGACTACGTATGCCTATCCGTTTGGATAAACTCAATTATTTCACATGTAAACAAAAGATTTCGTACCTTTGGAGGGATTTTGTGACGAATCTGGCTTGCATGTTGGAATTGGTCTCGTAGATATCTATATGCAAAAAAGACAACCAATGTCGTAAACAATCGTGCCATTGCTATATTTTTCATGATTATTCGTTCGCAGCAAACACTTGCTGGTCTAGAGCCGGTTGTACAAAGGCCGACAACGCTATCCACCGGATATGGTTTTTTATATATTGCAATCGCCCTGAAATTGCTCGTTATTTTTTCGCATAACCGTAACATTCTTATGTTGGGAAAACTCCTTCATAACTGTCGGCTCTAAATCCGTAATTTCATTGCTTTTCAGGCATGTTTAAAACGGATGAAAAAATCACTATCCGCTGCATGGATAGCGCTTGGAAAAATAAGTTTCGTTGTCGTCTAACCTCTTTGATTCTATGAAGATGTTTGAACTCGGGGTTTCTCATACTTCCATCATCGTCTGATGTGTCTTGAAGGGTCTTGCTGTTGAGCTCGCATCGACCTTTATCGATTCCAGATGTTTTGTAGTTAACTGACACACACGATTTATGAACAATGCAATGCATACTGCATTCTAACTCGGTTTCGGCGTGTTTTGTTTCGATGACATGATTCGCCAAATACTTGCCAGCATTTGCTTTGAACAGAGCTTGCTTGGTACCAGTTAAGCATTAATTCGCTTGGTTCTATTATTTTTGAAAGGAAAAATAACGCCCCAATACTCACCGTGACAGCCATTGTGAGACCAACTACATACCCATATCTTCAACCTAAAGTTATATTTTGCGACTTTCAAAAAAACGCTCAATTTTTTATTTCTTGGCTTAATTTTATAATTTCATATTGGATAAGCTGGAGCTTAATCTACGCAACGATTGGACATTTGATGGGACTTACCTCAACGCATGCACGCCTACACAATTCTTTAGCGAATTCATAATTCCGTTCATTAACATTTCCTAAATATTTTTATACAGTTATAATTGTATAACGCTTATGACATTTTAATTTATAGAGAGAATGTTGTAATGTCATGTAATCATATAAATGAAATATATTTAAAGACTTATACAGTCCTACGTATATAAGAAATCTGTGAAAATAAGAAATTGAGTTGCCAAATGTTTCACTCTGTTCGTGAGACCGTCAGGCAATGAGAAGAATAAATTATTGTTATTTACTCCTAAAAACTATAAGAGGGTCAAATTTTTGAATATGAAAATTCATTTATCACCCATGCAGTCAGTTTGGCATTTTGTATGTTATTTCTATTTTCGTCGTGTTGTATAATTACGCGTGTATTGATCTTGAGTTCCTTGCAATGCATGCACCCCCTTAACTCGTCTATAGGCTATAAGGATTGTGTGAATAGGTTAATTATTGATTAAATCATTAATAATTAATCAGTAATATTCTGTGGCGTCAAATTTCGATAAGTATAACTAGTTTATCGGGAGAAAGAAAGTCGTTCATATCCTCTGCTGTAGCGCTAGAAAAGGACTTCACTTTGACGTTATCCTCGGTGTTAGCTAGTTAGCACCCCTTCACATATATATCGAGTGCTTTTCAGGAAACATCTGTATATACTATACTCTCCTCGGTAAATATTTAACCTACTTTTTTGTCGATAAAAATCTTATCTTTATTTTCTTAAAAGTATGTCACGAAAATGTCATGGCAGACGTTCATTAGGCAAATATCATGCCAGACGTGCATAAAATATGACGTTTGACAAAATATGCCTGGAGAATTAAGTCACTAATATATCGATAATACTCATAATACAATACTCGTGCAGTAGAAAATATATATGTTACTAGGAACCCCAGCTTTTGTGATAATCAATTTTATCTCCAAGTCAATTTGCAATTATGGATCGGTATACTTGCGCGTGTTGAGACTTGACTTGTTGCCAGCTGCTACATGCAGCCAGTCAGATTGGAGGAAATGCTAGGATTCCGGCAGCTGCTGATTTTTAAAACTAATTACTTGGAAGCAGGATCAACGGGGCCGAATGGGGAACCGCTCAAAAGTTAGAATCAATAAAGCTACATATACAAGTTTAGTTTCTTCAGTTTTTATTCTGCATAAATTTGCCAACTTCGCATGGCTATATTTTCCGTATTTTACAAAATCTCGCAACCAAACTTGGCAGTTTTACTAATTTGAGTAAGATCTTTCTAGCTGGGGTGATTTGTTTTCTTCTAGTTACTGTGATCAAAAGTTAGTCTAAAGCGCAAGTCGTCCACTATTTCCCGTCTATAGAGCAATAGAAACATACATTTTCGTTATTCTGCTTTCTTCTAAATGCATTTTCTTAAACTACGAAACACGTGCAATGATAGTGAATTAATTCTTATCGTTGAATATTTTTCAGCTTAGCAAATATTAAGTCTTGGTTGGTTTGCGTTCAAAATGGCAAATGATAATAATCAAAGTTATGTAAATCAAATGACAAGTTTCATCTTTACCCCCAGCAACGAATGTTCCCCAGCGTATGATAACCCTGCTCATTTTTCCCACCAGTATCCCCAAATCTCAAATTAGTAACAGGCAGCGTATTCTTGTCTGTCAGGTATCCACTATCTCCGCGCCATATGTGACCATTCTTGTCACAATTACATTTTCCTCTACCTGCACAGCTGTTGGTCATTACACATGAACACTTTCCACTGTCGACTGCCGCTCCACCCCAGTAATTCATCTTTGAACCTTGACGTGATACCCACCAACCAATATCCTTATCTCTAAACAATATGCTATTAAAACATTCATATTTTATAAACTGCTCACAATTCTTTGACTGGTTGATAATAGCAAAATATGCTCCATGGAAAGATCATATTTAATCTTTCTTTTGTAAGAACCTGGAGGATTATATCCGTCCACAAATGTTCTTGGTTTTCTGTTATGTCCAATCTCTGTCACACCAACACCATTCTTTGAAGTCATGTCACAAAACACTTCAACCGTGAGGTTGAGTCCTTGAGGCTTTATGGAATACATTCCACTATCAGCTGAAGGATATTTCGTTCGTAAAGTCGTGCAAGATTTGTTGACAAAATTTGAAATCCCTGTAGATCAAGATAAATATTTTTTTACTACTGCAATGTTTTTGAGGATAAACTATAATACTGGCTCAATCTTGTGCCTTCAGCCGGTGATCCTGTATAGCGAGGAAACGGGAATAATCTTAACTAGTCCGTGGGTAGCAAACATTTGATAATTTTTGAAACTTGTATTTTTATGCTGGGCATAAAATATATATTGGTAACAGAACGAATAGGATTAATGATTAATCGAACTCCTCTTAACCAATGAATTTGCAGTATT
Organism: Dendronephthya gigantea; assembly: GCF_004324835.1. Classification (NCBI taxonomy): domain Eukaryota; kingdom Metazoa; phylum Cnidaria; class Anthozoa; order Malacalcyonacea; family Nephtheidae; genus Dendronephthya; species Dendronephthya gigantea. The sequence continues at coordinate 12,933 of NW_021163290.1, read as the reverse complement.
TGCCTCTGATTACAGAAGGCATATATTTAATTTTGAAATTGCTTCGCATGAGCCATAGGGATGATTCTGGCTTACAGTCATTATATTGAATCCGTTAATCCGTCTTATTGTTTTTCATCGACATTGTTTTATAATTTTTAGCCATTTTTAACTACGAAATTGGCATCGGAAAAGCCTGTGATAACGTAATGATTTATAATGTTTGCTGTTTGGGGCTTAAAATGTCTGTTCATGTTTGCTCACGTTTGATCAAGAACACTTATCTCATCGCAGAATGGCGTGGTTATTTTTATTCATACTTTGGCAAGAATTTTTAGCTGTATTTTATTGCTATAAACGTGTAGTTATATCAGGATTTGGTTGCACTAGTTGTTAATTACTAACTAGTTGCAATTGATTGATGAATTATTGATTGATTGAATTTGTTGCATTGATGAAGGCTTGGGTTAACAAAAGCTTTCCAGTATTAGATACGTACGTGGTGTACCAAGCTAAATTATTATCGACTGTCACTATGCAAACATACAAGGATATTAATATATTTGTTACCCTCACGAACGCGTGTTCACCATTTGCAAAAGGATGCGCAATTTTATCTCTCTAGATTTAAAGCCCTGTTAAGCCGGTTTTCCACTAGCGATATTTTTCGCGCGAAGCGACATTTTACTTTTGTTTGAGAGCTCTCAACTGCAACCATCTGGAATAAATTGCTCAAATAGAAAGGAATAAAGTCGCTTCGCGCTAAAAATATCTCTAGTGGAAAACCGGCTTTACACGTTGCAATGTCGAGACTCGAGAGTTCCCAAATTAGTCGAGACTCGAGAGTTCCCAAAAAGTAAGTGTAAGAAACGGCATGGAGTGTAATTAAGACAATAATTCGGTAATTAGGAAGAATTGCATTGCAAGTTGCAAGAAAAATAGCACCGTGTAACAGGACCGTTAGCTTGTTAGCCATCCACACACTCCCCCGCCATATTAAAAAGCCGCGAAGATCTCTAAGAATACGCTGGATAAACTTCCTGAATTGAATATATTATCAAAAATAAAAGTTTATTCAAAACAGACAAAGTGTCTCGCTTTGCCCCGGTGTCGCACTTCGCTCCTGGGTCAGGTGATCTGTTGTGTTAAGTGGCCAAGGGTTTTGTTCTTATGAGGAATATGTTCGAATACTGCCTGGTACCATTTTTTTCATATTTTTTTTACTTTTTATCTTGCGATATTTTGAGCCAGTGACAATACCTTTTAATTAGTTCTTTGGGTTATTTGTTTATTTTTCGTATTGCTAATTAAGCTTCTTGTCATTAATCAGAGTGTGCGTGTTTGGTGGATGTGCCCGACAATGCAAGTTCAGTAAACAGGTTGAGACTCTCGATTGATTATTTACAGTGTGAAATAGGAATTATCCTGGCATGCCCACACATTTCTTCAACGAATTATAATAATTCTGTTCATTTATATTTTCTAAGTATTTTTCCATTATAACGCATATGCTATTTCATATAATTTACAGCGAATGTTTTAATGTCATTTTAAGAAATAATGATTTTAAAATAGGCGACAAACGGCAGTCATAAATCTGATGTATATTTTGCATGAAAATAAAAGCACATAACTAATTTTGTGTTCTTAATTTTCCTTATTTTTCTTCGGTTTCATTATACGAAATATACTTGAAGACTTGACATGCAGTCTTAAATATATGTAACCTATGAAGATGAGAGACTTAGCTGCCAAATATTTTATTCTGTGAGAACCGTCAGGCAATAAGAAGAAATTATTGATACTCAGTCCTGAAAACTCGCAACCAGAAAAAAATCAAAACAAAAAAGTCGTTCGAATTTTCGAATATGAAAATTCGTTTATCTCCCAGCCAACTTGCCATTTGTATGTTATTATTTGCATAGTTACGCGTGTTTGGCGGAGACCTTGAGTTCCTTGCCATGTGTGTAACCCCTTATAACTCTCTGTCTTATCTATAACGATTGTGTGGATAGGATCATTATTTATTAAATCATTAATAATCCATGAGTAATTGAACCAACATAGCAAGTAAGCATTCAGCCACAAGATGAGGTTTAAATACCCAGATTAATAACAGTTCTACGGAAGATTTTAACTCCAACAGTTTTTACTAAATTAAGATAATTGATGAAAATCACTAGCGTTTTCTCACTACCACCATCTTGTTTTCGACAAATTGTCTCTATGTTCGTGCATTGCATTGTGACGATTGTCATACACAATTAAAGCTTTTATCAGCCTTTGAAGTCTATACTGATTATATTATAATAAGCATGCAGTTCTACATTTATTAATCGAATGAAGACTGTTTTGTTATGATGTGTCTTGTTTGAAAAGTTGAAGATAATAAAAGTTAGATTAATCAAGTCAGAATATCATATCAATCACATCAGGTTTATTTGATATTCTATCTCCTATCCCCAGCAACGTAATTTACCCAATGTATAATAACCACTCTCCTCTTTACCGGAATATATGCCAGTATCACCAAATCTCAACTCAGTAACAGGGAGCGTGTTCTTGTCTGTCAGGTATCCATTGTCTTCACGCCATACCAGATCATTCTTGTTGCAATTGCACTTTTCTCCACCTGCACAGCTGTTGGTCATTCCACATGAACACTTTCCACTGTTGACTGCCGCTCCCCCCCAGTAATTCATCTTTGAACCTTGACGTGATACCCACCAACCATAAGATTCACCTGCATCGTTGAACCTAAGAACGCTGCTACCGTAACATTCATATTTAATAAACTGCTCACAATTCCTGGACTCGTTGATGATGGCAACAATTTTTTCCATCGAAATGTCATATTCGATCGTTCGTTTGTAAGAGCCTGGATCTTCATATCCTTTCACAAGTGTTCTTGATTCACTGTCATGTCAGATCTCTGTCACACCAACACCATTCTTTGAAGTCATGTCGCAAAATACTCGAACCGTGAGGTTGAGTCCTTGAGGCTTTATGGAGTACATTCCACTGTAAGCCGGGGGTGCTTCGTTCGTAAAATCGTGCAAGATTTGTTGACATTTTTCGGCATACCTGTAAATTAAGACAAAGGTTTTCGTTGCTTCTTGAACGTGCTTGAAAAACAACAAGAATCAGGTGGAGAAAAATGTCATTCCAAAAATTATTGACAAAATCGTCCGTCGCTTGTGCTCTAATGCATTTCCTCCTATCTGCAAACAGTGGGCAAGGTTCAGGGTAACGGCAATTTTAGGTTTTGTACTTTTACTTATTGAATTTCACTAACATTAATAGACGAATAAAGAATAATGATCACTGTATAAAAAAGAGTTCAAAACCATTACCAAACAGTCAATAAGGAAAAGTAGTACTCATTTACATGCTTAATGTGTTTCCACTTGCATAGCCAGCCTGACAATTTAGTCATCCTATGCTAATATTTTGGTGTTAAATGACTGTGAAAACGATGAATTTCTAAAGAAATGAATAATGATAATAACATAAAATTAGCATAGCATGATTAAATCGTCAGGCTGGCTGTGTATTTCATCCTAAAGTGCACGACGAGAAAGTAACACAAAAAATCGACCGCACGATATTTTGAGATGAAATCCGCCTTAATCTGGCAATTGAAACTTCGTGGTCCATGAACAATCTTTTCTTACCGCATAATTGAATCGTGTAACAGTTAATGCAGAGGCTATAAACAACATAAATAAGACTGAATTGTGGCGGGTTGCTGAATTCTCTTACGTTAACAATTTGTTGTCTGAGTTTTTCTGCATACATGGCATTATACTAAATACATTGTACTGTATCTTTACTTTTAGCGTTTCTTGGAAATTCTTAAAAAAACTCGGAAAACAGAATTGTACAGAATTTAATAAAGAAATCTATGAAACGTGTAAACGAATAATCCTTTTTCCTAATAGGCCTTTTACATTATACATTACTGACTATAGACCACAGCTGAAAAGAGCGTATCAAAATTAGTAAAAATGCAATGTTTGGTCGCGAAATGTCGTAAAATGTGGAAAGTATAGCCTTGCAAAATTTGCAAATCTGTATACTTTTGTTTAACGCACGGGAATTGTCATCACATTCGGGCCCCAAATGGTAACAATTTCCGTGCGTTGAACCAAAGTATACAAATTTGCAAACTTTACAAGGCTATTTTACGACATTTCGCAACCAAACTTTGCGTTTTTACTAATTTCGTTACGCTCTTTTCAGCTGTGGTTATTTGTTTGGATTGTCTTGCATAGATCTTGCAAAAAGTGGTCTATAATGCAAATGGTCTATATTAACTGTTTGTGTTTTTGTTAATCCGGGTCTTCATCAATACAATAAATTCAATCAATCAATAATTCATCAATGTGTAAAAGCGGTGGAGTCACGTTTTTCATTTTTTTTAACTTATCAGTTTTCAGGCCCTTATTTTCGATATTTCATGCATGAACCATAAATTGTCATACCTGTAGGAAGATTTGTATAGCGTGTAGGAATTAGTCTCGAAGATATCTATATGAGAAAAAATGCTACGTGTTGCTCATTCAAATCCTATATCTCTTATAACAATTATAATTAAATTTCTCTTTTAGAATATTATACATATTAAGATATTGAAACTGATGGGTAAACATTGAATATGGATAAAGTTTTCAGAACTGCTGAGTTCATAAACGTTTATATCTTTCAGAAAATCAATTGTTGTGGTCTAACCTTTTTGATTATATAAAGATGTTTGAAATCAGGGTTGCTCATATTTTCATCAACGTCAATTCTGTCTTGAAGGGTCTTGTTGTTAAGCTCACATCGACCTTTAGCGATTCCAGAAGTTTTGTAGTTAACCGACACACATGATCCATGAGCAACACAATGCATACTGCATTCTAACTCAGTTTCAACGTGAATTGTTTCGATTACATGTTTCGCTAAATATTTGCCATCAATTTTGCGAAAGAAGGCTTGGGCGACTGAGCATTCACCCGGCTGGAGTATTCTTGAGATGAAAACTAACGCACAAATTCTTAGTAGGACAGCCATTCTGAAACTGAACATATGGCTCTTCGTCTCGTATTTATAAATCAATAGTCTATTATGTAAGAGTCTTCCACTTGTTTTAAAGTACTCTTGGCGTCGTGAAACGTGTGCTTTTAATTGAAACCGCGCTGTTTTTCTTCTTTGTTTATAAATCTTATTGACAAATCCTCAATTCATAGTGAAAATAATATGACCACGACTGTGTTTATATAGCTATGCTTAAAGCCCACTTTCCACAAAGCGAATTTATTCGCGCGGAATGATAAAAAGTAGGAAGCGATCCCAGTCTTTCGCGGCAAATTTTTCAATCACATTACCGGATTTCAGATTTCGCCACGTCGCCCGAATAAATTAAACGCATAGTGGCAAACGGACTTAAGTAAAATGTGTCCAAGGATCTTGCAATATAACATGGATAATGACATAATGTACACGCGCATTCGATCACTAAATTGGTCTTATTGTTTTACAATCATGCCTATGCTACAATATGATATTTTAAATAAGCCTTTTCAATATTTTCTTCAACTTTTTACCACTTTTGACTACACGTTTGGCGTCGGAAAAACCTTTAAAAACTTAATTAAAATTTTAGACCCATGCATCATTCAATTTTTGGTGCTTAAAATGTTTGCTCAATTAGCGGGAGCATTTACATATAGTTTATTAATTTTTTGGCAAAATTTTTTAGCTGTGTCATGCTAAAATTGATTATTATTTGAGAAGTTGAAATTAGTCCGGAATCGAATCAGAGTTCAATTCACATGGCATTGTTTATCATCCTTGGTTCTGTGAAAGATCAAACCGCAAGCTGCGTAATATTTTACAATACGCACAAAATTTTGGTACGGTACCGAAAAAATGGTACGGATGAAATTTTAGACTGCCAAATAGTCAAATTTCAAACGTACCAATTTTATCCATTTATATACTATGATTTCAATTTTGCTAAAATGGGGCAAATTTCATCCTTACCAATTTCCTCCGTACCAAGCCTAAAATTGTGCGTATAGTGTAAATGGGGCTTCGGAATCGATTTAAGGTGAAAATATATTAATATATCATAATAAAATAATAAAATATTATCTTATTTTATTTTATTTATAAATCATATTGAGAAATTCTCAAAAACCATACTCACGCGAGCGCAAAAATAAACAGCGCCAATGATATTAACGGTGTTGTTTGTGTTTATATGTAGCAATGCTTAAAACCCACTTAGGGAATTTATTCGCGCGAACTGGTAGGTCATATAGGCCAGAAGCGATCCTAGTTTTTCGCGGAGAATTATCATATTTTCAAAAATCTTTCGAAGACATCAAGCTTTGAAAGCCGTAATTAAATTTCAAAAATCTCTCAAAGACTTTGAGCGAAGACTTTGAAGAGCTTTGAACGAAGTGCAGCGTGTTCAACTTAGAACACTGAACTTCAAAGAAGCCGCAACTTGTGGGTTTGCGAGACTATTGCGTGGGAAACTCAAGCTGTATCAGTGGCGGAAAGTCAAAAAATTACAATGTCTACCGAAGTTTCATTCATTTCTGCTGATAAAAAAAAACAAAGAAGCGCTTTCCGTTTACGGGCGTCCAAATTTGACCTGTTTTCTGTGCAACAGGAAATACTGTGCTTTGACCTTGGACAGTGTACACGTCAGAAGTTCTGCTCAAACACTGTGCTCATACACGATGACGTCACTGTACGCACAGAAACTTTGCTTGTGTAAACCGGCCTTTAATCTCTGCATGAGCTTTCACGTATGAGATTTATAGATCACGTATAATCTCATGATGAGACGTATGAAGTCACGTGTAATCTCTGCATGAGCTTTCACGTATGAGATGTATAGATCACGTATAATCTCTGCATGAGCTTTCACGTATGAGATGTATAGATCACGTATAATCTCATGATGAGACGTATGAGAGTCACGTGTAATCTCTGCATGAGCTTTCACGTATGAGATGTATAGATCACGTATAATCTCATGATGAGACGTATGAGGTCACGTATAATCTCTGCATGAGCTTTCACATATAATAATTAAGAACGTGAATATATGAATATCATGGCAAATATCACGACAAATATAGATATAAAGGTGAGCCAAGCTTTGAAAGCCGTAGTTAAATTTCACCCTCCACCTGTACAGCCCAATTTTAGTTCACTAAGAGCTAGGGCTTGGGCTTTGTCATTCTTTTCACAATTACATTTTTTTCCACCTGCACAGCTGTCATTCCACATGAATATCTTTCACTGTCGACTGCCGCTAAGCTATCATAACATTCATACTCAAAACATTGGACTAGTTTATATCTAATCTTTTTCTTGTACGAACCTTTAACTTATGTCGGTCCACGACGTTTCTTGACTTCTTGCTTCAATGTTAATTACATTCACAGTTTGGTCTCACAGTTTGGCGGTCATGTTGGTCGGTTAATTTTATGTGTAAGCGGTTGGAGACTTGATGCGATCTCAAAAGGGCGCATAACGCAACGATACTTTGGATTGGCAATGTGTGTATGGACAATTCATAATAATGAAAATTGTGTCAATGTAATAAAAATCTTAAAACTAAGGCAGTTTATCTTTAAAATACGGGTTTATTTTTTATTCAAATCAGGCAAGTATTTGCAAAGAAATGCAAGTTGGAACGAGCGGAACACTTTTGAGGTCGTCTGCCCGTCCGGCAACAAACACTACATGTCAAAGATTATGCATGTCCCTTCGTGTCAGCCATCTGCGCATCGGTTCTGCTCATAACAAGGCGGGTACCGCTATTTTAAAAATTGGTCAAAATTCTAATCTCTCAAAATTTTTCTGCTTGGAAATAACTCTAGTTTTGTTTTAAGAACCATAGCGAGCTATTATTGTGCTGATTATGCAGACAGTTTTCATAATATACAGTATATTATAATATAGCGTTCAAAATGTAAACATGGCGTTTATTAATTTACAATGCTGCACATTCGTTTCTCGATATCGCCCAAATTTGCACGCTACTGCATCGGCTTATTCAGATGTTTTAAGAATTTTTATATAAGTTTACTAGAAGCTTTTTTGTAAAATTACTGCATGATTTCTTAGTGGGTCACTTTGACATGTGCTTTGACAAAAACAACTCGCCTCCTTTTTAAAAAAATCTCGGTGCAATTTTTCATGCAACTTGGAATGCAATTCTACTTTTAAGAAATGTAAATTGGCATCCACCAAACTTTTGTTTTTATTATACTCCATGGCGCTTCTTACACTAACATTTTAAAGACTAATTGCAATGCAGGTTGCAGGAAAAATTGCACCGTGCATGTGTCAGTGCCTTAAGTGATTGATAATTGATAACTTGAAGTCCCTCGAACAATCTATTAAAGGTTTTGTAATTATTCTAAAATAAGATATCATGAAAGAAATTACCTGTTCATGGCAGGCAAGCTTAATTTATACCGTGACAATAACCCAATAAGCAATAAGTATATAACAATCATTAAAATTTTAATAACGAATATTTCATTCGCATTATAATACTCATGCAGTGTTTATTGCTTCAAATGTTTACTCATGTTTGATCAAGAACACTTATCTCATCATACAATGGCGTTGTTATTTTTATTCATTGGCAAGAATTTTCAGGTGTATATTATCGCTATATAAACGTGCAGTTATGTCAGGATTTGGTTGCACTAGTCGCACGCCGAAAACATAATCGTCTAAACTCAATTTTCCTCCCAATTTTATTATTCTTTGTGCTGTTCAATGTTAAAGTCAATTAAGTAGAAATATATTGAAGTATATGAATAATCATGCTCTTGAAGATGTCAAGCTTTGAAAACCATACTTAAATTTTTCAATATTGTAAAAATGGCATTATTAGAAATTCATGAATGTTTTAAAAACGTGTGATGCCTAAAAATATTGCCTAGATCTCGAATGTGAATATACTTGACCCATTTCACCGACCCAACTTAGTTCAGCAGGCTTTATTAAAAGTGCGAAGGAACAAGTCGGCGAGAAAAAAATAATGCAACAAATATTATTATAATAATAATCAGTCTGTCATATTATAACAGACGTTGACCGGTTTTACAGAATTTTTCGATCTCCAACTTTTAAGTTAATCAGCAAGATTATATACATTAATGACATCCGGTTGAATGTTTAATTTCTTCTCCTCAGCGACGTAATTTTCCAAGTACTAGACAGCCAGCCACGCTCGATCGTCTACACACTACACCGTAAATTTCTAATAGTGTGACCTGAAGAAGATATAAAGCGAAGCTTATAAATAAAACGGCCGTTATTTAAAACTTTATGTACAGTATTTGTAATTGGAGGACAAGCGAGAAAGTAGCGTCTCTAGCGACGACAAAATAGCCTCGCCATCTCGTGACCTAATTCAACAAATAAATTCTTGAAGCATTCCTTTCATCATAATATTGCTTTTATCTAGCAGCCTTATCTTCGTCACTCGCAATTCGAGCCTCTTCGCCTTTCGACATAAAATAAAATAATTGTGCTCCCGAACTGTGCGTTTGTAATACAACGCGCTAATATCGCATATCATTAACATTCCAAAAGTTGCTCCTCCACTGATGGAATGTGTTGCTGCGCGGAATATATGCGCAGAACGGACTTTACCTCATTTTTAAGTGATTACCACTTGGTATTCCGAAGTTGCTCAAACAGACTGATTATACTATTGTGATTATACTAAAATAAAATAACATGAATAATTCACTCTTTTATTACAGGCAAGCTTAAGACAATTATAATAACTTGTAGGTACACCACGTAAGTATTAAATACTGCAAAGCTTTCGGTCCGTTAACCCGGACCTTCATCAGTGCAATTACTTGAATACACGTTTGCGCGTCACTTAAATATCATGTTAGTCGTGATTAGTTTGCTCGCGCTATTAATTAAACCGTTTCATTTAATTAAGTTCTAATCAATGCGCGCGCCCTAGACAAGTATTTGACTAAGAGACACCGAAAAGAGCACGCCACGTACTATTAAGTGGCTTTCCCTCTTGGACGATAGTTTGATGTTTATAAATTTCAATAGATTCTCTCATTTTACGAGAGACAGTAAACTTATCGTTTGCTAAAATGGTAGCATCGTTCCATTTAATGCGATGATCATAAGTCCACGCATGGTGAGCTACTGCAGACTTATCCAGTTTACCTTTCTCGCAGTTCGTCTTATGTTCTTTAAGACGTATTGAGAGATTTCTACCGGTTTCTCCAATGTAAACCAAACCACATTCACATGGAATGCGGTACACACCAGGTTTCTGTTGTTCATCGACGCCATCCTTGTGTGTGTAAAGAGCGCGAAACAATTTGTTATTGCTAGAATGGTAAACTTGTATTCCAACTTCTTTTAAAATCCTAACGATTTTATATGAAGCTGGGCCAATATATGGTAAACAGACAGAGGATAGATATTCCGTGTCTTGCCTCTGTCTTTGCTGTTCATTCATAGCATGTTCTATGAATTTCTTAGGATAACCATTCATGTGCAGAACATCCTTCAAATGCTTTAACTCTGAGTCAATGCTATTTGAATCACAAATTGTTTTGGCACGGTTGATTAATGTTTTGCATACTGATCTTTTAATGCTAGGATGGTGAAATGAACTATAATTCAGATATCTGTCAGTGTGTGTTGGTTTTCTATAAACTTTTTCATTTCACCATCCTAGCATTAAAAGATCAGTATGCAAAACATTAATCAACCGTGCCAAAACAATTTGTGATTCAAATAGCATTGACTCAGAGTTAAAGCATTTGAAGGATGTTCTGCACATGAATGGTTATCCTAAGAAATTCATAGAACATGCTATGAATGAACAGCAAAGACAGAGGCAAGACACGGAATATCTATCCTCTGTCTGTTTACCATATATTGGCCCAGCTTCATATAAAATCGTTAGGATTTTAAAAGAAGTTGGAATACAAGTTTACCATTCTAGCAATAACAAATTGTTTCGCGCTCTTTACACACACAAGGATGGCGTCGATGAACAACAGAAACCTGGTGTGTACCGCATTCCATGTGAATGTGGTTTGGTTTACATTGGAGAAACCGGTAGAAATCTCTCAATACGTCTTAAAGAACATAAGACGAACTGCGAGAAAGGTAAACTGGATAAGTCTGCAGTAGCTCACCATGCGTGGACTTATGATCATCGCATTAAATGGAACGATGCTACCATTTTAGCAAACGATAAGTTTACTGTCTCTCGTAAAATGAGAGAATCTATTGAAATTTATAAACATCAAACTATCGTCCAAGAGGGAAAGCCACTTAATAGTACGTGGCGTGCTCTTTTCGGTGTCTCTTAGTCAAATACTTGTCTAGGGCGCGCGCATTGATTAGAACTTAATTAAATGAAACGGTTTAATTAATAGCGCGAGCAAACTAATCACGACTAACATGATATTTAAGTGACGCGCAAACGTGTATTCAAGTAATTGCACTGATGAAGGTCCGGGTTAACGGACCGAAAGCTTTGCAGTATTTAATACTTACGTGGTGTACCTACAAGTTATTATAATTACTAAAGTCGCCATGCAATCATACAAGAAAATTATTAAGCTTAAGACAGTTACCCATTAAGCAATAAAGAGATAACAATCATTAAAATTTTAATGACAAATAGTTGGCCATGGGAGTTAGGTCTGTAATATTCCATGTCAAAGTACAGCATGAAGAGTAGTGTTGTATTTATTACATGCATGTCTAGTTTAATGGATATTGATAATCAAAGTAAGGTTTATAGTTACGGAAACCACTGAATATTTCTATGCCACACAACAAATTCCATCATCAATCTGATATGTTCAAAGTGTTCACATGATTTTATATGAGCGTAAATCTCATACGTGAAAGCTCATGCAGAGATTTACGCTTATATAAACTCATGTGAACACTTCAAACATATCAGTTGATGGAACTAACAGCTGATGACACAAACAGTATAAACAATGACTTCACACAACTTATTTTTTAAAATTGCAAGATAATTCATAGGTCAGACCATTGATCTTCGTAATAAGCCGACTAAAACCAGGTCTTAACCACGGTGCTAAGTGCTTTGGTTGGCGTTTCCAGTCCCGACCTGTCTTTTGAATTGTCTATGATCTCATACGTGAAAGCTCATGCCGAGATTTACGCTTATATATAAACTCATGTAAATACTTCAAACACATCAGATCGTTGATGGAACTCACAGATAATGACACTAAAGCCTGTTTTCCACTAGGCGACTTTTTTCGCGCGACGCGACTTTTTTCGTCATGAGCATGCGCACTGCAGTCAACGGGGACTTTTTTCCTGGAATATTATCGCGCCGCGCTCGCTGAAAAAAGTAGGATCATGTCCAACTTTGTTCGCGCGAAAAAGGAGCGAGAGAGGAATTGACGAAATTTCTTTTTCAAAACATGGACGATACAAGTAGTCTTTTGCTTGAGAAAATAGATGTACAATGTCTGGAAGAGCTTAATTTACGCCAAGCTAAAAGCCGAAACGATAGTGGAGAAACAGGCGACAGTGCAGAAGAGTCTCCAGAAACGGAGAATAATGAATTTGACAAGGAGTTTTTCCTCGAAGAAGTGCGAACACTATCTTGTCTTTGGAACACAAGTCTCAGCACATATAAAGACCGAACAGCAAAGGCCAACGCTTGGAAGAAATTATCAGAAATTCTTAACAGAGATGGTAAGGAAACTGGAAACTTTGTTTTATGGTTGGACTCTAAAATTTCAAGCAATTTTTAAAAATTAATAAAGCTCACAAAGACACAAACAGAATGAAGTATATTTCTTTATTAAAGCTATAAAGTATTTCAGTATTTTGTGTCTTGGTTTTATATCATAAATTAAATTTAATGTAAAATAGTAAAATTAACTT
>NW_021163289.1:160000-175300 GCF_004324835.1 Dendronephthya gigantea | reverse complement strand
GGTTACACTACTATATTAAAAGATCCACTGTAATTACATTTACAAAATTCCTTATATAGGATGTTTACACTAGTACAGTAAAGGTTCTGCTTCTTATATATACAGATTCTTGGTTACACTACTATATTAAAGGTTCTACCATAATTATATTTACAAAATTCCGCGTATAGGGCGTTTAAGGTTTCATTAACCTATGATGTACAATTCTTATACAACTGATTATATGAATGAGAGTAATTATGAATGAGTTTGTAAAACGTTTAGTACTAGTTGTTGGTACTACTAGGGGTATTGTACCCGCAGGTCATAAGCTTTAGAAGCATGACTTTCTGTAGGAGACGTTTCATTTATTATCTGGGCTTTCCTTTATGTTCTGGAAAAGTTTGTTGGTGAGAGCTTCGTGATGATCGTCAATGGTTTGAATATTGGCTAACTCCAGAGCGGTAGAGTACGGAACACCCGGAAAGATACACCTCAATGCTCTCTTCTGGACGCGCTCCAGATCTTCTCTTAGATATATTGGAAGAGCGTAATGGAAGACAGGACAGGCATAATCCAATGTTGAACGTATACATGCACAATATTATTATTGCACTATATCGACAGTGTCTACTCCAGATCGTTTAAGTTGAATCAAGAAATCAAATCCAAGGCGATAACCCAATTTGCCTCCCAGACAAATTAAGACCACTTTACCGAGAAGTTAGTGTAAAATTCCCATAAAGTGACCCTTCACTGGAGAGTGGGACTGACTATGACCAATGTTCAGGACGAGAACTGAATCCCACGGTTAAGAAGGATCGCTAGACGAATGAGAAAGAACTGTTTTGGTTGCAAACGTTTCCACGCAACACGATTACCAAACCCTCAACCGGGAAAGTTACAGAAAGATCGATCATCTGAAGAGTTACCGTTTCAAGTCGTAGGAATCGATTACGCATGCCCTATCAATTATCGTTCACGAATCAAGAAAGAACGTAAAGCCAACGTACTAGTCAGAGCCTGCTCCTTGACACATGCGCACTACTCGCAGTGACGAAAAATCAGAGCACAGAAGAATTCCTTACAACCGGGATAGCGAAGATGGTTATCAAGTGACAGTTTGAGTCGAGCGCTTTGGTGGGGTGGCGTTATCGTGAAAAGTGAAGGGGAAAATCGAGGAAAATGTAAATTAGGTATCGGGCAAAGCCTCGTCACGGGAAAGGATGGAAGCATGATTGCAAGTGGGACAAAGCCAAATTGAACGCGCAATTCAACACTTGTACCCGATTGAGCTTTCGTCCGACGTGGGACCAAAACCAAAAACTCCGAAACTTTGAGCTGATGTTCCAGAATTCCGGCTAAAAGGAATGGTTGCAGCGATAGCAAAGTGTAACATCAAGGACACTGTTGAAACCGAGGACGATTAGGACATGATTAGAAATTTAAATCGTTACATAAACACGATTAGAAATTTAAATCGTTACATAGTGGACAATATTCGAACTGATTGCTTAAGTTAGTTATTTCGCGAACAGTTATGTTATATTAGTCGATACTTAATCAATCGTACGTTGATTTGAACATTATTAGAATAGATCGAGAACATGATTTGTTATATTCCATTCCTTTCATAGAGCTAAATTTGCCACATTTTTATATAGCTAGTTATTTATTAGGAGCAGTCAATAAAAAAAAACTAAACTTTCGTGAGTGTGTGTTGGCTTCCTCTCGAACGGCGTTCCCAACAATATATTTCGAGGGTTTCAACATGATTCCTGTATCGTTCTGTAAATGTGCTTGCGGTCATGCCGATGACAAGTAGTGCTTTGTGCTGTTTACATTGCTAGTGGTGACAGTTGCCTTGTATACTATGTACCCCGTCATTCTTAGGGGGCATGTGCTCTTAGTGGTGCAGTTGCAACTGTCTGCAGTTTTGCTGTGTGACTGCATTGCTCTAATTATACGTGCATTGTGTCTGGTAACTACGGACTAACCTTGTCCATACAATTGTAGCTTTAGTTACCTAACTGTGCTCCTATATTATATTATGCAGCTTGTGGCCAGGTGAGAAGTGCTTGTCTAGCAGTTTGAGGTAGTTGCATCCAACATTGGTCCCAACAACTTACTGAAAAGCGGGTAACCAAATGACGTTACGTTGCCCGGTCCGACGTGTTTGTGGCTGTGGTGCAAGTTTCATGTAGTCTAATTTTTGTCTATAACTGCTCTGTCTTAGTGCGTTTTGGTAGGTGCTGCATCATGATTGCTCGTCAAACGAGAGTGATGATATGCGTATAGTAATTTCTGTGGGTAACTGTTTTATGATGCATAGTGGGTGCGTGGTTTGAATTTTTACTATCGTAGCTATATCGCATCATTGGGCTTCCTCGGTGTAAAACGTTTACATCCTCGGCTGTGATTTTTAGATGAAATTGTTCAAAAACTTTGTTCACTTCTCTTCTAGTTTTATCTGCCAAACGTACTGATTTTCTTTTCAAGGTTGCCAAATCGTCGTCTCTTTAAAGTTGGTTTAAAATAAAAAGGCCCGGCTACGAGCTCAATATTTCGGCTCCATCAAAGCTATCTGCCCATGTAACGTCAAATAAACTACTGCAAACTTTTTTTATCGACAGTTTTCCATATATGTGCATATATAATATACGTTTATGTTGTATCGGTAACTTTGCATTGCTACAGAGAGAGCGATTCTGAAGCGAGCGAGCGTAACAACATCTTAAGGGCTGCTTTGCATTGTCGCGTTTTTTTGCAGCCCTAATTTATGCAGTAGGCCGTAAAATGCACATTCAACAATCACAAACTTGTATATATCCATGTATATATTTCCGTACCTGTCGTGACGACCCTATATCTTCATGGATGCGACTAAGTTCTCTCCCAACGGCTATAAATAAAAAAGGATATTACTAAATGTGCATCGTATTGTCAAATGTGAGGGAACAGAACAGCAGTTTAACGGCTGAACGCGACCCTCCCGATATCATTTAACTTTTAAAGCTGGTTTTCATACGAATGAATTTGTCATAATTTGTCTTAATTGAGTCTTAATTACAAAGAATAACGACATGTGAATTACGACAAATCATGAAGAATTATGCCATATGAAATCTAACCTTTACTGAGGCTGAAGGTTAATTCTCTATTTTACACATAGAAGAGGCATAAATACTGTCAAGATGAACCTGGGTCTCATTAACTAAAATTGCTTGTAGCAGGTGACGAAGAAAATATAAATAAATAACAAAGCAATTTTTCTCTGTCGTCGATTGCCGCTGATAAAGTAGCCTGCATGGCAAGCGGTCCCTGAGATCACGCAAGGCGAGGACGGCGAAAGACCGCCTGCGGGTTTGGCTCAGTGGTTTGTAAACTGACCGCCCTTTTTCAGTCCCAGCCTAATTAGCCAATCCACGAACAGTTAATATTATAATACAAAACTGCAATAACTAATAACTGGGATATATTATTTTCCGGCTGTATGCTTATTTATGATTCGAAGTCTGGTTTTTCGGTATATTATTATAATTAGTTTAAGATTTCAAAGGAAACACCAAAGAACGTTTGAACCAGGGCAAGAGGTTGAAGAGCCAGCGCGGAAAATGTAAATGCCACTGTCTTTGTTTGTGTGTGAGGCGACAGAATAGATGTCTGATTCTGCTGTGTTTATATATACTCTTTGTGCCACTCACTAATAATCAAGAAGTTAGAAGCATATAGCTTTGAAAGAGAATCTCTAAATTTAATACGATCATTTTTCAAGAATAGGTTCAATAGAGTAAAACTTAATCAGAACACTAGTAATGGGACTTGTATGGAACGTGGATGTCCCCAGGGTAGTGCATTTGGACTACTTTTGTGGAATATGTTCCAAAATGACATGTCATCTCAGGTCAAAGACTCCAATCTTAATATGTACGCTGATGACCATCAACTATATGTCACAGGAAAGAGATATGAATTGGTTGAATCCAAAGTAACAATGCAAGGACACATTGCATCAACATGGTACGAAGACAACTTTCTACTTGCTAACTCAGAAAAGTTTCAGCTGTTCACTATAAATCCAAGGAGTGTCGATATTGAGAATAAAGAAAATTCTCTCCAAATTGACGGTTGAGAAATTAAAAAGACAGAACAAATGATATTATTGGGGGTCAAATTTGATGAGAACCTTGGTTTTTCGCCCTATATAAGTGATTTATGTTCTAGAGTTAGTCAAAAGGTTGGAGTACGTCCGTCTTCGAAATTTGATACCATGTAGTGCAAAGCTGATTATATAAGACATCTATCATGTCTCACTTGACATACTGCCATCTGGTATGGAACTTTCGTAAAGCATCGGACAGTCGAAAGATTGAGCGTCTACAAGAAAGAGCGCTGCGTGCAGTCTTTAAGACTAGTTCTGAAACATATGAACAGCTTCTGATTCGCGCGAAGCTGCCTACACTGTATAACCGTCGATTACAAGATATAGCTATATTGATGTATAAAGTTAAAAATGGTTTATTGGCATCAACTAGTGTTCCTGAACTATTCCATATTAAACAATCTGGATATAGCCTTAGGAACAATGACTTTAATATTCCTCGTTTTAGTACTGTTAGATACGGAAAACATTCTTTAAGATATCAAGGTCCAATTATATGGTCAAAATTAAATGTAGATTTAAGAGAGCTCCCAGCCTAAAATCATTGAAAGCTAACATAAGGAAAACTGACCTGGCTAGTCAAATGCAGAACAATACAAACTGCTGTACTTTATGCAGTTCATAAATTATGAACAACTTTTCTAATTCTAGTAATTTTACAATTATATATGTGTGTAAATGTGTAATATACTCATCCGCATTCTAGCTGTATATACAGCTATATTTTAAAACTATATTTTAGATAGTGTCCCCAATTAGCTTACTTGTAGTTAAATACATAGACACTTGAATAAAGTTATTATTATTATTATATATCGTCGGAGAATTTGTACATCATATATTATTTATATATTTATAAATACACATACTTCTAGGGTCGGTTGTATACGTATGAAACTCTTAAATACAGTTAAGTAACACAAGTAATTAAATTGTAGTTAACTAGAAAATTCATTATTCTGATTGGCCAATTCTGCCACTAACTATAGCTAAAAGTAAACTATCTTTTTATACAACTGGCCCTAGTTACCTTGAAAAGCATCGGTGGATGTGAAACCAAACTATTTGAGACATGTTAGACCCTTTTCTTTACCCGTATGTAAAACTGAAAATGAAATAAGACTTAAAACTGTAGTTTTTTGTATCTAGCTATTAAATTTGTATTTAACCTATTATGTAATTTATTGTAATTTTTAAATTTGTATGAATTCAGCTAATTTGCTGCAAAAAGTTTTTTTTTAAACTAGACTATAAAAAAAATTTTATGTAAAAGTATTCTTTATAGATATAAGTACCAATCGCGTTATTTTTAAGATATTTTGAATCGGAAATTAGGCTGTGTAATTTATCCTGACCTACCCTGAATCTGCCACTGCTGTATGTATCTTGTTATTTTTCCTTGATTACTGTCACACTGTTGCCCTGGTATTCCTGGTAAGTGTCATCCCTAAAGGTCATCTAAACATTTTACTGACCAAGCAGAAGTAGAGATATTTAATTCAGATCTTCGGCAGCAATTTAATTGTCCTTCTGATAAGGACTTCTAGTTTTAATTTTTGGAGTGTCACCTGTCGCCGTAATAAAATTACACAATTATTGGCCTAAGTATACACATATTTGTCATAGAGGGCACAGGGGTGGACTGAAAAAATTTGGACTTTGCTTTGAGGAAAATAGTAGAATACAAATTTGCGATTGTAATACGTGAATACGCTAACACAAACATTAAGAAAACCGGAGTCAAAAAATATAAATTCTGTATTCACACGAATTCAATTGCCTACTCAGTTCAGTAAATATTCCGTCCGGGCCTCGATTTACGCCGGAATAACAAAGGCCAAGTCCGCCCCTGGAAGGGCAACAATGTGTCTTGCAAAATCATGGGTTACGATTTCATTACCAGAAACTGGTGATAAAATGGCTGTCGCTTGTGCGCTAATTTGCATTTAATCCATAAATAATGACCTTCGAGTTTTACATAAATAAAATACGTTTTTGATCAAAATTTGGCCGTGTTCTCTCAAGGAACTTATAAAATCGTTCACGTTCATACGAACATTTAGATTCGGATTGTTGTTTTTCGTACAGTTATCCTAGGGAGGAAGTTAAATCAGGGAACCTGTACTGGAATACATTCAGAAACACAAATTATTACATGAGGCTGTCTCGAAACAATCGAACGTTTAACATTGAGCGTTTTATAAGGAAATTGAAAAAGAGTTTTTTAGTCTTAGACGGAGTGAACAGCAGGTAGTTTTCATCAAAATATCTTGATAAAACTCCTTCCTATTTTGGCTATATAATATATAGACAAAGTACACAAAGTGAGCGCCGAAACAGCGTAAGTGAAAGTAAGGATGTAACAAATATCAATTTAAAATAAAATAGGATGAAACAGCTAGTTCTGGGCTGCCTATGACCGCAATGTATAAAATGACACGCCTACTTAGTTTTGGGCTACCTACATGGAAGCTTGTAATTAATTGATTGTAAATTGATTCTAGTGTTACGGAAGGCTTTATTGTGTTCAGATATAGGCATATTAAAATAGTTGTAAAAAAGAAATTAAGTGGCATGACAGGGATTAGTGATTGGTTTTTGCCACAAGATGCCTGAGTAAATATATGTAAATAATTGTTCAGCGATTCGCAATCATTAATCACGTTTTCTTTCATGCACAACACATCGTGGAATCAAATAAGTAATTAGGTGAAAATCTTTATCACCCTGACAGAACTAAGTGCCTGGATCTACAGTCCGAAGTCGTTACTAAGCTCAACTGTAACATTTTATAAAAAATGCCCGTACTGTAGGCAAATGCAAGCCCTTATGTCAATCAATTGTGTTTTATATGCTGCACGGTCGAGCATTTTTTACGTATTACGTCATCAAACGTTTAATTCGATAAAAGTAAGACTGGAAATAGTGTAAGTTGAAAGATATTGTTCACGGAGGTATTGTTTGTAAATTTTACTTGTTGTTGATGATGAATATTTTAAGTTGTGAACATTTTTAAGTATTGATCGATTGAGCTAAAAATCAACTCGCCTAGTGCGTCCATGCCTTAAAAAAACAAGATAT
The DNA here is from genome assembly GCF_004324835.1 of Dendronephthya gigantea. Lineage (NCBI taxonomy): Eukaryota > Metazoa > Cnidaria > Anthozoa > Malacalcyonacea > Nephtheidae > Dendronephthya > Dendronephthya gigantea. The sequence continues at coordinate 168,078 of NW_021163289.1, read as the reverse complement.
GAGAGCTGGAACGAGCTTCTAACGCCAACCCACATTTCTAACTTACAACGCTGATTAGCTGGATAAGGATCAGCGCACTCTAGTTGATGACGTGTGCAAGTGTCCCTTAACCGTTACTATAAAAGAGAATGCACAACACCAGAACCACAGAATACCTATCAGAAGAATAACTCTATACTATTTCTTCGTAAGTGTGATTCGTCATGATTCGTCACTTAGCAAGTGCATTTTTTTGAGGCAGTCACCCCTGCCAAAATTTAGTAATATGCCGCGCGCAAGACTGCCTTAATTTAATGCACTTGCTAAGTGACGAATCTGACGAATCACACTTACGAAAAAAGTACAGGAGTTCTACTTCTGATAGGTATTCTGTGCCAAGACTTTCAGTGGACCTACGGAGTAAAAACCATGTGAAACGTTTAAGAAGCTCAACAATACAGAACCGACGGAAAGAGAGAACAGGAACGACGAAGATCCAGAAGAGAAAAAGAGCGTCCAGAAGCAAACATTAATGAACATTTTCTAATTCATTGTAAAGATCTCCTACCTCCCGTAAAAAGAATAAAATTTTTTTTTAAATTTCTTCACTTTTCAACCAGCAGCATGATTTCTATATTTTTCAACGTTTTTATGCACGGCAACAATCGGGACGAACATAAATAGATAGGTTTCGGGTTTGGCACCATGATTTCATTATTTTCTCAATGTTTTTATGCACCTTAACTATCGGGACGCCCATAAATATATAAATTTCGAGTTTGACTGCGTGATTTCTTTGATTTCTTCACTTTTCAACGTTTTTACGCACTGCAACAATCGGAATGACCATAAAAAAATAAATTTCGGGCTTCACATAATGATTTCGTTATTATCGATCTCCTACCTCGCGTATATATAGAATAAAAACATTTTAACACTAGGCTTGCGCGGGCATGCACTTTTGCTGTTGTGTAGTTGGATAAAGCGGCCGTTTTGAAACATTTTGGTAATCAATTTATTTACCTTGGGTATTTCTACAATTTGCCGGTTTTATAGAACAAACTATACTGAGTAACATATAAGTATGACAATTATACTTGACTGTACGGTTATTATATTAAAGCAGTCAGGTTTATCAAGTTGTTTCCTGCATGTATGTGCTTCGGAATCCGAATAAACCAAGGAGATAATCTGGTGATAAATCTTACAGATTTTAAACATCATTACAGCTTTATACTTTTTTCGATATGTCGAAATAATATCCCTTATTTACTAAAAAGGTCGCTAGAACTTTTATCATGATGACTCACGCAGCCTACTTGGCAGTCTTCGCAGTTTATCCTTTAACGTGATATTCAAACCGTCTCCAATATTCAAAATAAGGAATTTAATAAAGTGAAATTAAACTGGGTAAATTTTGTGGAAATGCTTTCCATGCACATGTCATGTCTGCATACACAATGTTGCATGAGCAGCATTTCCGGTATTCAGTAATCAGTATAACTATATTCGATTATTAAGATGCAAATGTTTATTAGAATTTAGAAATATATATGTACGACCTTTTATTCGTTATATTATTACATTCGTTATATTGTTACATTTTATTATCTACTAAGAATTATATTATCAATAATTTACTAAGTTATAGTAAATTAAATCATGGGGATCGTTCAGATCGATGGTTCATCGTTTGGCCTAAACAGCGGATTTGAGTGTCAGAGAGAAAGGATATACAATATCGATAATGATCATGCAGTGATAATAAATTCCTGATAAGGATTTAAATTTTATAGTCTTTTATTTCAGTTTGAAATACAAATGTTCACGCCTATAGAAGGCATATGCAAAGTCTTGAATTTAAATTTTAGACGACATCTGACCATCTTCAAACAAAAATGAATTAACCTCTAACTTTTGAAAATTAAACATAAATCGGTCGCTATGGTCAAAATCTATCAGTTATCTGCTATCGAGGCGAGTAACAGTCGAAATAATTTATCATCGTATATACCGGTGCGCCCGATACTAAATTTTCATGATAATTATTATTGCTACAAGTCTGAAAGTTGACCTTGCGATTAATAGCTTATAGAAGTACTAAAGTAATTGCTTGTCTGGTGGCGCGGTCGAACAAAAAAGAAAATAGAAAAGATGCTGTGACTGTCACTGTAGCCTATTATTTGAGCAGCTGCGATTGACTTTAAATGATTTCTCAAAGATAGCCACCTGCAGTGGTGTTAACTAAACAAACATCAAATTATACAAACTTAAGAACGCTTTGTCTCTAGTGCCGTGAGATAAACCTCTAAGAGAACATTCTGGAAAGGCACAAACTTCTTTAAGAAGAGATCATAAAGTTAAATATTTATCTCTATAATATACAATAATTATAAAAACAATTTCCGAACACCACGGGTCTGCATGCAAGGACATTATCCTGTTGAAAATCATGCATAGGCAAACGTTGCTGGCGCCGTGAATTTGCTATATAATATATAATATATAGATATTATCTATATCTAATTATCGCTCGGTTCTGCTTTGATGAAGAAATTAGCTATAAAAAATTTTATCCATTTATTGGCCTAATGCAGTAATCATTGCCAACGAAAGTGTTGTATATATTTATATTACATTTATATAAGTTATATTATATATATATTATATTCAAGCAATGTATTTAAACTGCCAGAACCATAACTCAAAACTTAAAGTTTCACCTATATTCCGAAATTTGCAAGCTCTTACTAAATTTTTGTGTAAATATTTAGATTACAAAGAATTTAAGTGTTTCTCGAATCTAATATATTTAATAGTTCGCATTAAATTCCTGAATTGAAAATAATACATAACATGCATACGCGACATAAACATTGTGTCTATCCATAACTTAATTTTTGCGACGGGACTTATTTACGGCGGATTCTCGGTTCATTTTGCTTTGAAGCTATACATGCGAATAATGAAAATTACCTTTTATACCAACCATACCTCTGTTTGGAAAACCATGAGCAAGGAAAATGTAACTTCCCACAAACCAGACAACAACAAATCGTACGGTGAATAAATAATCCGACGGTGTCATGATATCATACGTATAACCTTACTTCTTTTGTCCCTGTTAATTTCCCAATTAATGACTGACAACTGATTTATCTAAAATACCACTTCAATATAATACTCAAAATAACATGTAGTAGGCCAAGTTTGTCTTTATAGAACTGTTTTATGTTCGTAGGAGAACTTAGTTTTGCTGCACTCTGTGTTGTTTCGCAGGGCTTGCCACGAAAGACGCCGAAAACCAGCCAGTCGCTCAAAGAACGTGATTATTCAAATGCCAGGAAATAACTTAAGTTTTATGATGTCGCTATGCAGTGTTGATGATTGATATTCACTCAGGCATGTCCATAATTGTCATCTATTGGGCTAAATATCTCCTATGCCTTGTGCGTGTCTTCACTCCCTCCATAGACTCCGGTTCACACTTAAGCCAGAACGAACAGTGGAAAACAAGCAGGTTTTAAAACCTCAAGTGGGTGATATTTTGCACTTGTTTGAGCCGTCGACATCGAAGAATGCATGTGGTAAATGAAAATGTAACCGCTAACTTCAACAATGTAAACCAAAATTTTTCGGCAGAACAAGTATCCTCATGCATGACTTGGACGTCTGTAGAAATTAGTTAATAAAATTTTATAATTCTGTATTACACTTAAATTAAAAATGTGCATAATTATATTGGGTACTTTGAAAACAAGTTCCGTTTCAAGTGTTCTCGAGCAATGCCTTTGTATGGTTGTTTTAGAATAATTTTATTTAAAATGCTATGTCATGATAATCACGCAATATAACCGATCAATATAACCGCGTAAGTCTTTCGTCGATTTATCTATCGGATTGTGGATCTATCGATCTTCGCGATCGGTTGTTGTTCGCAATGTTATGCTAGTTGTTTTGGGTTTTGGCAACAGAACTGAAAATTTTGCAATAAGTGAGATTTTAAGAGGTGAATTCCTTTTCTCTCAATTGTATGTACCTTCTAACGCCATTGCATAATACTATTACGTACTATTACTTACTATGATTAGGAATGTATGAGAAATATTAATTTCGATCACCTTCAAAGAAAGACGTGTAAATTCAAACGATGTGAAATAAACATAATATTCGATCGTTAAAATAATTTTCGTTTTGCAGCCGTACAACAATCGATATTGCGATTTTTAGACAATACTGTTTTATACAAATACAATATTATTGTAACTGTAATTTAAGTTTGGAATGATAATATAATGCATTTTAAAGGCTTGCTTGTTTTAACGGAAATTCACGGCTACAGTAAAGCTCAGCCAACAGTTTTCAAAAAATACAATCATAGCTATATTATAGAGATCAAAAATCAGAATCCATAATATAGCTAGGCAAAATTAACCTATAATATAGCTAGACAAAAATAATCAATAGAGACAATTGATTAAAGCATCTTTAGCATTTGTTTGTTCAGTTTGCTATTTTTCCTATGAAGTTGACTGGTCAGCGACAAGAGTTCTATGTACACAGAGTACACAGAATATACATACATTCGTTTAGGTTTGATTGAGTGTACAGAATATGCGTGCGGTGTCGTTTAGCTTGGATCGAGAACGCTTAAAGAGCGCAACAAAAATATCTGGGTACGCATAATAAAAGCACTATTGTATTATTACACTTTTTGTTAATGTAACGTGTCGTATGCCAGAAAACCGTTCATCACCTTCAGCACAAAGAGACTGGACGTCGAATGAGCCGTTGAAGTTTGCAATAAGAGGTAGGAAGTTGAATCGGCCGCTGAGCGCCAAAAAGATGGTCAGAAATATGTCGCATGCGACCACGGTTTTTTCCGATTGGCCAAAATTAAGATTGGCCGCGTGGGCGAATAAAGCCGGTTTTCCACTAGCGATATTTTTCGCGCGAAGCGGCATTTTACTTTTGTTCCAGAGCTTTCAACTGCAACCATCTAGAACAAATTGTTCAAATACAAAGCAATAAAGTCGCTTCGCGCGAAAAATATCGCTATTGGAAAACCGGCTTAAGTCTTGCGCGAAAAAGACGCTCAAGTAGAAACAACAGACACGGGATGACACAATGGCGCCATATTTGGAAAATATTGGGGGTCCATTTTTTTCTTGCGATCCGAATTCATATTTTAGCGTTTCTTGCAATCTGATTGGCTACGCGAGCGGTCCGTATGAGGCCGTACGGACCGCGCGAGATTTAAAAGCACAGAGCCCGCGCTAAAATATGAATTCGGACTGCAAGAAAGTGGTCATTGCGGTTTTGCATATCCTCATCCACAAGGTCAAGCCAGCTGTCCTGCGCGCAGTTCCCAGTGTCGTTCATCCGAAAAAATGAACCATTTTGCCCGTTGTTGTGGATCCAAACCTTACGATCACCTTTTGCTGATGTTCGTCCCCCCGTGTTGTACCACGTTTTTCACCTCTCCCTCCTAGTTTTGTGCCACATCAACCCTCCTTAGGTGCGATTCGCCACATTGCCGACATTCCACCACACCCCACTTCCAACGAAGAGTATCTGTTTCCAATCACTATCTCCCAAATCAGCAATTCAACCACACCGGAGGCTAATGTGCTCATTGCCAATGTCCCAACCCAGGTGTTAATTGATTTCGGCGCTAGTATAAATGTAATTGATGAAAAGGCCTATCACACCATCATGAAATCTCCAGTGAATAAACATCTCGTGTTATACCCTACCTCCACGAAGATCTACGCTTACGGCGGTACCTCCCCCGGCTACGCGGACATGGAAAACGCGGACATGGAAAACACGGACATGGAAAACGCGGACATGGAAAACGCGGACATGGAAAACACGGACATGGAAAACGCGGACATGGAAAACATTTACTATTTTAAATAAACTAGTAATTGAGAGTTTTAAAGCGGAGTTATACCATTGTGACAATGTTAGGATTTGTTGTAAATGTTGACATGTTGTAAACGTTGCTTTGTTTTTATCCCTCAAAATATTGCAAATATCAAAAATGGTGCATTTATCTAAAATAAGTAAAAGCCCTACATGAACATTTTTAATTGCGTTTTTTGAAATTCCCATGCCGACGAAATCGGTCCAAATTTGTAGTTTCCAAAACATTTCGAGTGAAAATTTTATATCAAGAATCCTCTTCTATATAACTTGAAAAATATAGATTTGTCCCATTGAGTTAGGCTGGAAAAGATTAGTTTTAATTGCCAGTCAGTGCCTGTGGTGGCTTAACTAAGCTATTGTTCATGTCCGTGTTTTCCATGTCCGTGTTCTCCATGTCCGTGTTTTCCATGTCCGTGTTCTCCATGTCCGCGTTTTCCATGTCCGTGTTTTCCATGTCCGCGTTTTCCATGTCCGTGTTCTCCATGTCCGCTTTTCCATGTCCGTGTTTTCCATGTCCGTGTTTTCCATGTCCGCGTTTTCCATGTCCGCGTTTTCCATGTCCGTTTTCCATGTCCGCGTTTTCCATGTCCGCGTTTTCCATGTCCGGGTTTTCCATGTCCGTGTTTTCCATGTCCGTGTTTTCCATATCCGTGTGTCCGTGGCCGCGTGTCCGTGTCCGCGTTTTCCAGCTAACCAACCTACACGCGTAAAGACGCTCAGGTTGATGCAAGTTGATATAAACAGGATGGAGCAATGTTGTGCTGCCCACATTGTTCAGAGTTGTTATCAACATTGAACAATATTGTTGAAACTGAATCGGGTGTAATAATATTGTTCAATATTGATAACAACTCTGAACAATGTGGGCAGCACAACATTGCTCCATCCTGTTTAATCAAATTGCATCAACCTGAGCGTTTTTACGCGTGTAATCGTTCCATTCTACGTGAACGTCATATTACACCCACTCAAAATGGAATCCAACAAACCCTCAGTGGCATCGAAGGTGTTCGCAACGTCAGCGATTGACTGGCCTGTCAAGCAACCGTCATTCAGCAGCCCCTTGAACCTCTCCGCATGACCGCGTTACCCCAAGCCCCTTGGCAACAACTTTCTGTAGATTTCTGTTGCCCTCTGCCCCTCTCCCATCTGGTGAAATGCTCTTTGTGGTAATCGATGAATACTCACGCTATCCGGAGGTTGAAATTGTTCGCTCCACCGCTGCAAATACTGTCATCCTGAAACTTGACCGCATTCTACATATCTACGCATTGAATTCCAGCATCCATAAAAATCGGACAATAGACCACCATTCCAATCTCATTCCTTCGCCGAACTCGCGCAATGCATGGGTTTTCACCACGGAAAGATCACTCCAGAGTGGCCGAAAGCTAATTCTGAGTCGGAACGCTTTATGCGCACAATGCAAAAAACACTCCGCGCTGCGCACCTTGAAAATAATTATTATATTATTATTATTATTATTTAACCTTATTTACAAAACGGTAACCCTTCAGTACTAAAAACTGATTTTCAAGAGGCCGTTCACACGCTAGTAAAAATTAATCTATACATTATTTACAAAAATTAACACACACAATTATATAAATTTATGAAAGTATAAGAAATAAAAGAAATTACTAATTATTAGACGTAAAATGGCTACCAAGAATATTTTTAAATTGACCAATTGTTAGCTCTTGCTGTTTTGCAGTGGTTAGCAGATCATTCCACAATGTTACGCCGGAAAAGCTGATGCTTTTCTTCATAAAGTTTGTCCTTGGCTTTGGAATTTGAAAATTAATTTCGTTACTTCGTAGATTATGAGCTTCATTGTTGCTTATTTTAAACATATTTATCATAGATTCATTGTGATTTTTGTTTCTTATATTGTACATAAACGTTGCCTTTTTTATTTTCATTCGTTTTGCCAATGGTAGCCACCCAAGATCTGCTAGGATTTCACTCGACCTTGTTTCATACGATTTACCAGTTATAACTCGTGCAGCCCTGTTTTGCATTTTTTGTAACTTTTTGATCAGTATTGCTATTCTGCGATGTTATTTCAGCTTTGTACACAATGCTTTCGACCAAACATTTTCCTTCGAGTGGGCATTCTTTTACACTTTTACAGTTGCATGCATTGATCTAAAGCTTGCGGAGCGTTT